>NC_068346.1:20448479-20715755 GCF_014633365.1 Diospyros lotus | reverse complement strand
GCGAGGTGGCTTGAAAGATTAAGGAAGTGTTAACAAGCCAAAGAGAAAGAGCAAGCAAAGGTAGTGTAATAGTCAAAGTCAAAGTATGAATGAACAGGTCAAAATAGTGAAGTGGCTTAAATATAAGGTAAATGCCTATGAAATGTAAATAAATGAAATACAAATGAGGAAATTAAAAAGTCTTGAAGGGGCCTGGAAATTTAGGGAATAAAAATTAAACCAAATGTGAAAAATATATAAAGGGACCAAAGTTGGAGAGGGAGGCGTTTTGAGGCGGTGGAGCTTCGAGAGAATTCTTCCAGCATTAGGATTCTTCACCTCTTCGTTTCTCTTCTTCTAGTGGCAGTTAGAGAGTTCAAGGAAGGTTTTAATGTAAGAAATTCATCATTTAGCTCGTTCTCTAGCCTAGAACCCTGTTTTCCTCTATTTTGGTGGCTAAAAAGAGATGAAAATCTCTATGTATAGCTGCCTACAAGTGGTGTTGAAGGTAAAGAAAGACTAAGTATTGTCAAAAAGGGAAACTAAGGCAAATTCTATTCCTCTCTTTTTCCTTTGATCCTCTGTTTTGCGTGTAAACTTCGAAGTTTTTCAAGAAAAGCCTTTATTGGGAGTTATGTGGAATTGTTTGTAAAATCTCTTCTTCTCTTGTTTGATCTTGTTGGTCTCTCTTCAGTGTTGAAATAGGGTTTGTTTCACTCTATAATCAAAGGAATTATGTATTTTGGTTAGATTTTGAGCTATATAAGTTTTGATTGATTTTAGGAAACATTCTGTTTGTTCGTTTTCATTCTAGGTCTCAAGAGTCGACTCTGTATGTTAAGCTCTCGGCTGGATCGACTAAAGTGATGAAGAAGTCGATTTTTCCTTCCAAAAGTCGACTCTCCAATTCCAAAAGTTGACTTCCCAATTTAAAAAGTCGACTTTCTGTTTCAGACTTTGCATGCTTTACTGTTTTAGGTATAACTTTTAGTGAAAAATTGGATTTGATATCCGTTTGTTACGTTGTAAAATAGACTCGATAAACTTCGATTTGGTACCAAATTTGGATTATTTGGCCAAGTTTTGAGTGGTTTTTTCTTAGTCCCAAAATATGTTTAGATGTGCTTGAAAATCTTTTATTTCCTTCATGAAACATGTTGTCCTTATCTCGTGTATACCCCATGCATTTCAATCATGATTATGTGAGTATAATTAGCTTGTGCATGTCGTTACAAGAGGTCTTATTCGTGGGTTTTGTGTGTACGATGTATTTGTTATACATGACACGATTTTGGAAATTAGATGTGATATACTTAATGCGCGTTGCGAACGGGATCTGCTTGGATATCCACTACGGTGATAAATCGAAAGCTTGAGTGGGCTATAAAGCTGGACTCGTGTGGGACCTAGATCTCGTATTATGACTATGCTATAGTGGTATTATAGGAATTTGTATCTTATTTTTCATTCATAGATATTGTGGCTCAACTCCACCTTTTTATGTATGCATGAGTAGGGATGTTGTCATAATTTATGGTTAAACCCTATTATTCTTGCTATCATTTTATTCTATATTATTTGCTGGGCTTTGTAGCTCACTTGTGTTTGCATCATTCCAAGTAAGGGCAGGATTGCGGTTGATGGTAAGCCTAACAATTTAGGGTCCAGTATTTAGACGTGTATAGAGTTGTCCCAGATAAAAGATCTTCGAGAGTTTTTTCACGGTGTCTGTGTCTATGGATGTATAACCTTTATGTGTTTTGTTTTATCTTATTTTGTAAAGCTTCAGGTATATGGCTCGTTGTATGTGACGATATGAGTTGTAGTTTTGTGTATATAGTCTTGCTGTAATTACTAACTATTATGATGTGTTCTCTTGTAACTCCAGCAGATATCATCTATACTTGACACTTCTCCCTTGCTGTCTCGGCCGGGGTTTCTAAGAGAGAAGTGTCAAGAAGATATGATACTTGCTGGAGTTACAAGAGAACACATCACAATAGTTAATAATTATAGCAAGACTATATACACAAAACTGGATATCGTATTGTCATATAAAACGAGCCATATACTCGAAGCTTTACAAAAGAAGATAAAACAAGGTCTATAAAGGTTATACATCCATAAAACCAGGCATCATGACAAAACTCCCGAAGATCTTTTTTCTGTGACAGCTTTGTATACGTCTAGACACTAGACCCACATTGCTAGGCTCACCATCAACTGTAATCTTGCCTTTACCTGGAATCATGCAAACACAAATGAGATACAAAGCCCGACAAGTAATATAGATTAAAATGACAACAAGAGTAACATGATCAAACCATAAATGATGATAACATCCCAGCTCATGCATACATAAAGAGACGGAGTCAAGCCACAATGTCCATGAATGGAAAATAAGATGCAAGTTCTCGTAATACCACTATACTATAATTCATAATACGGGATCTAGGTCACACACGAATCGGTCTTATGGCCCACCCGAGCTTGACACGAGTCTGGCTTTAGAGCCCACGAGAGCTTTCGATTTATCACCGTAGAGGATATCTCAACGGATCCCGTCCGCAGCGCGTATTAAGTATCACATGTAATTCCCAAAATTGTGCAATGCATAACAAATATATCGTACTCCACACAAAACCCATGCATAAGACCTCTTGTAACGACATGCACAAACCAATTATACTCACATAATAATGATTGAATTGCATTGGGTATACACAAATATAAGGACAACATGTTTCATGAAATGAAGCAGAGAAAAGATTTTCAAACACATCTAGACATGTTTTGATACTAAGAATAAACTACCCAAAATTTGTCCAAATAATCAAAATTCAGTACCAAATCAAAGCTTATCGAATCTAGTTTACAATGCAACAAACGGATCTCGAATCCAACTTTTCTACTAAAATTTATGCAAAAAACAGTAGAGCATGCGCAGTCTAAAATAGAAAGTCGACTTTTAAAATTGGAAAGTCGACTTTTGGAAGGAAAAGTTGACTTCTTCATTATTTTAGTCGATCGAGCCGAGAGCTTAACGTGCAGAGTCGATTTCCACTATCAAAAGTCGACTCCTGAGACTCAGAATGAAAACGGACGAACAAAATAGTTCCCAAAATCAGGCAAATCTTACATAGCTCGAAACCTAAACAAAATACATAATTCATTTGAGAATTATAGGGTGAAACAAACCATATTTTGAAACTCAAGAGAGACCGAGAAGATCAAGCAAGAGAAGAGAGAGATTTACAAACAATTCCACATAGCTCTCAATAAAGGATTTACACCCAAAACCAAAGAGTCAAAGGTAGAAGAGAAGAGTAGAACTTGCCTTAGCTTCCCTCTTTGATAATCTTTAGTCTTTTTTTTATCTTCAACACCACTTATAGGCTATCATATATAGAGATTTTCATCACTTTTAGCCTCCAAAACAGAGGAAAAACAGGGTTCTAGGTTAGAGAATAAGCTAGATGATAAATTTCTTATCTTGAAACCCTTCCTTGACCTAGTTGCCACTAGAAGAAGAGAACCAAAGAGGAGAAGAACCCTAGTGCTGGAAGAACTCTCCCAATGCTCCACTGCCTTAAAATGGCTCCCTTTCCAACTTTGGTCTCTTTTATACTTTCTTCACATTTTGGTTTAATTTTTATTCCCCAAATTTCTAGCCTCTTAAATTTCCTCATTTTCATTTCATTTATTAACATTTTATAAGCATTTACCTTATATTTAAGCCACCTCTTTATTTTGACATTCTTCATTTCTACTTGACTTTGACTATTCCACTCCCTTTGCTTGCTCTTTCTCTTTGGCTTGTCAACAGTTTCCTAATCTTTCAAATCACCTTGCACATAACAAAATAATTGTCCAAGTTAACTTCCCGCTTGTTAAGAAATTCTAAGGGTAATAACATAGCCTTATTATACTATCAGGGCATTACAAGGTATGGGTTCCCATGGATAAGCTCAAGGCAGTTCCAAAAATGGTTTGGGTAGTTAAGAATAAGTCTTTGGTAGAAAAATGTCACGAACCTAGGGTTCATAACAACGCTGGAATTGGCAATCAGAAGGATTCAAGAGGTTTAGGATTAAAAACATAATGTTTAGAGGGGAATTTGGACAGAAATGGCGAAATATATCATATAGAATTAAGGGAGAGATATTGAGAGAAGGGGGGGGGGGGAGAGGAGAAACAAGAGAGAAACGTGAGGAAGATTAAGAGAGAGAATTTTAGAGATAAATGAGAATATTCATTATCAATTCAAGCATGATCCCCAATCTCTTACAAATAGCCTTTATTTAGGCCTTAGCTAGCATTGAACTTATTCCTAACAGCATCTTAACAACACTCATATTCTTCTAACAACTTGTAAAAATATCCTAACAAACTACTGCAACCCTATTACAATGATGCCCTTCAATTGTTTCTTGGGTCATGACAATTCCACACAAGAGTTTTTATCCCCAAGAATTTCAGCAATTTGTCACTGCTCTTACCCAATACTAGCTTTCTCAATCTGTTTCATTCATTTTTCCTTCTTTCTCCTTCTAAGCCTCTTCATCTTCACTTAGGTTTTCAAGATCAATTCCAGGCCTAAGTTGCCCCAAAACTTCCATCGAGAAAACTTTATCGAGTTTAAGCCCAATACAACCACTCCCGGTAATAGTTATCCAACCGAGCTTGGTCTCCAATCTATGGACATGATCAGCCATTGATTCATCCCTTAATGCAGTAGATAGCAACTTGGATTTGCTAGTGGAAGAAAAAAACAAAACAGTAATGGAAGTTGTGTTCCCTTCGACAAAACCGTTAGCTTCTTCCGCTATATCCCTTAGATCTCCTCCAGCTAGTTGCTGTCTTCACCTTCTCGTTGCCTATTTTATCCCAAGTCAAGGACAATCCAGCTTGCTTTGGAACCAACATCCCATCATTAGAATGCCTTTTCTCAACCTCCAGCTTCTTCCTTACTGCCAGACCAAGTTCATCAGCTTTAGGGTTAGTTTCAATAGAGCCAATATAAGATTGTTTAGATCCTTCAATCGGATTTGCCTGATCCCATGTTGTTCCATCAGCATCTCTATCTCTCTGTTTCTTCTTCAGTGCTTCCAATATTAATTCTTGCAGCCTGGGACTATCAACAACATGCTTGAGGGTTTTGGGCTGAAGCATCATCACCATTAGCCTCAACTCTTCATTCAAGCCAATTAAGAAGCTTGAAACGAAATAAGACTGTCAAATAGGGGTTATGATTGAGCATCAAGGCCATCACCTCTTCAAACCTCAATTGGTACTTTATTACTGACCCTACCTGCCTGATTTTGTTGAACTCCTCCACCACATTAGACAAGTCCCGATCTCCAAACCTCTCCTTAGGCTGCCTCATTTTAAGGGACTCCTCTTGATTAGAATTTCCACAATAATCATCAAAGAATTCCGCAGGAAAGCTATAATGATACTTAGTTAATATCATTGCAAACTCTTGCAATTGCTCACGTAATATATGGCCGAAGTCCTTGCTCATATCATGTACCACACTTTTTGTTTCCTTATCCAATTTGACTGATCCTCTTATCATATTTCTTGTTGTTTCCAGCTGAAAATGCAGCCTTCTTTTGCTGCCATTGAGACTCCATTTGTCTCATGCATGAACTGCTCCCCGTGGTTGACTTCTCACCAACGAAACATTGCAAAGACCAAGGAGCAAAGTTAAGTACATCCTTCTGTTTTGCCTGTTTTGCCTCTTGTTCCCTTTACTCATAGCCTCAAGCGCCAACCAACAGCGAGCTAGATAATTGGAAGAATCCACTCCTTAAACCAAATCAACCTCTAAGTTTACTTCCCTTAGGTCTTTGCTTCACAGTAGCTATCGTTCACCCTCGTAAATAATCTTCATAAATCACCACTTCGAGCAGCAACGGCTCAATTAAATCATCAGAGAATTGTCAGCCCTACTGCAATCTTCTGAGAACTCTATTGACTGATGAATCAACTGCACTGAATTGCCAAAATCGCTTGTGGAGTTAATCACGTCGGCCATTAATACCCCTCAAAATCAGATCGACAGCTCAACCTATCTATTATTAATCCAGATTTGCAACGGTCGCGACCCACCCAATCACCGTCGACTGGCCGCGACCATTGTCCAATGGTTGGAGGACCACCTTCTCTGCGGTCGCTTCTTCAGTTCACCTAGATGGCCGGAATGGCTCTGCCTGCGATCAATGCGGATTCAACGATCGCCTCCCCATCAATTCCTCCTTCTCACCCAATCATCGTCGGTCTTCACACGACGTTCCTTCTCGCTAGAAGTGAATTCAGGACGAATGGTGTAGCTGCTACCCAATCACGGACCACTGAACCAATGAAGTCGCCTCAAGCCTTCTCAATCTAGATGCGATTAAATCAAGCAGAAGGAGTTGACGGCCCCAGATTTTCTCTCGCCTAGTATATCCGTAATTTGATAGCAACTGCAACGGATTCACTAAGTCGCCCAAATTTGCGTCTCACCATCTGGGTTTGAATCGCTAACCTATCAAACGGCAGCACTAGCAAAGCACCAGTTAGAAGCTTCCTTGCCTGTTCGTGTCACAAACTTTAGTGAATCTTCTGGACCAGTTGTTCACTCCAGTCGTGAACCTCCTGTCTGTTCGCATCACCTCATTCGGCATACTCCCACACCAATTGCGAATGCTACTCGGTTTGCATCGCCTCAGATCACCCACTCTAGTCATCCAACGAAACCGCATTACCCAATCATCATCCAATGTTCCACTGGCTTTGTTGTATGCTTCTCGGAATCACAACGAAGCTCACCTGATTAAATTTGCCAAGACACAGCTATCGCCGATGGTTAACGATCATTGGAATCCAACCATGCTTCCGCTGCGTCTTCGATTCCGAGTCTATAACTGATCGCCTACTATGTGTCGCCTCTCAATTACAGCCTAGTTAGCTTGATAACTTTTGTTGCATCAGCGGTCCAAAATTCCCAGCCGTTTGCGGAAATCGTTTCCCATCACTATAGATCAGCAACCTTTAGATTTGATTGCGACCACTAGTCGTCAGTTCTATTGCAGACATTGGCTTCTATGATGTAGCTTCCTATAATTTGTCTGCTCCGTTGAGTCCATCGGACTCACCGAATCGCTGTTTACTTAATTCCGCCAAGAGTTGTCAGAATCATCTACCCAAAATTACATGAACCTCAGCCTACCGTGTTGTTACCTATTTCTGAAATCACCTTCAGATTTCGTGAATCCATTACATCGAACAGTAACCATCGACATCCGATAAACCTTAATCAACTACGAAAATAGCTGAGGAACGATGCTCTGATTCCATTTTTCATGAACCTAGGGTTTACAATAGGGCTGGAATTGGTAATCGGAAGGATTCGAGAGGTTTAGGATTATGAACAGAATGTTTAGAGGGGAATTTGGACAGAAATGGGGAAAGACATCATATAGAATTGAGGGAGAGATATTGAGAGAAATAGTGTTGAGGGGGGGGGGGGGAAGAAACAAGAGAGAAACGTGAGAAAGATTGAGAGAGAGAATTTTAGAGAGAAATGAGAAAATTCATTATGAATTCAAGCATGGTCCCCAATCTCTTACAAGTAGCCTTTATATAGGCCTTAGCTAGCTGTTAACTGATTCCTAACAGCACCTAGGTGCTTCTAACAACTTCTAAAAATATCATAACAAACTATTGCAACCCTATTACAATGATGCCCTTCTGTTGTTCCTTTGGTCATGAGAAAAAATAGGTTAGAAAATTCAATGACTCAAATGATTGCCCTTCTAATGTCTTAAATGAACTTGCTCATTGAGTGCTATCTCTTAATGTTTTGATGACGAATTTTGCTGAGTGTATGATTGATAAAATTCTTGAATTAGCTTGTTTGTCTTCTACGATTGATGTTTTGGAATGCAGTGAAGTTATGCTCATCGTTTTGGATGATCTTTACATTATGATGAAAATGATTGTTTGTTGACTAAGGTATTTCCGTACCCAACTGCATTCATATTTGATTGAATGTTCATGATTTGCATTTAGATAATTAAGTGGAAGATCTTGATGTTTTGATGAGGTGGTAGTCAAATGATTGGTGTGCCTATGATTGTATTAGGTTAGAGGTAGTATCATTCACTGCTTTAAAAATCTTTATGAGTGACTATTTGGTGTGCTCATGAGTGGCACAATTCTATGTATTCAGTTTATGTGATTGAAAGTATAAATGCATTAAGTGATAGGTTGATTGAGCTATCTTGAGTAATGGTAGGATTGATCAAGTGATTAAATTTGTTTTAGCATTAGTTGCAAATGTTTGGGAAATTTGAAACTTGATTGAATATGTTTCTTGATTGATTTGGGTATACATGAAGTGTACAAACATTATAATATGTCTTTGGTGTATGTGCATTTCTTGAATTTAAAAATTACATTATAGGATTCTGTATTTTGATTGTATTGCTTAGGATTCATATGCTCATGAGTAGCATATTTTTAATGTGTTGAAACTCAGTGGTAGTTTGGTTTATGATCACTCGAATAGCGAATGAAAGTTAATCGAGTGTCCAATCCTTATCAGGATCTTCTCTTAGGATTATTTACTTGCTGCAATTTTGTCTCTTAAAATAAAATGGATGCATTTAGGAGTTATTGAATATACATTTTGCTAATATGATTGAATGTTTGAAAATTTATTGTCTTGAGAATATATGTTCTTGTAAATGGATTTATTATTCGTGTATTTGAGGATAAAGTAGTTGTTTCTTGTTCAATAATATTTTGTGATAAGTTCTTGAATGAATTTTATTTTAGATTTTATTTGAAATCCTTGGAATGAGGAAAATCTCCTAGGAGTGAATAAATTGTTGATGGATTGAAGTCTTGAAATATGGATTTCAAGTTCATCCATACAGTGCTGCATATTTCCAGCAAGTATCATAAGATACTCGATTAATCTGTAAAGTTAATTGTGTAAGTGTGTATAAATATAGGTTTTTATAGAATATTAATCTAGTAATGGGGAAGTGTTACTCGAGTTGTTAAGATAGAATAGATATTTCTAAAAGAAGCTCGAGTTTGTCACTTGAGTGTCGTAGGACTAGAATCCTAGTGCTTAAAAGCACTTTAGCTTTTGATATATTAGTTCAAATTTTCTTAAGCTTGATTTATGATTTTGAATTATTTGCTTTTGTTGATTAATGTTTGCCTAAATTGTCAGGATGACATGCTTGTATGTGCTTATGTGCAAATACTGATTAACAGTTTTGATTAATTTTGATGTGAATGCTAAATCCTATTAAGCCTTGAGTGTTAAAAGAATTTGTGGCTTATTTGTAGGGGAAGTGTATCCTCTGTTTAAATCTATCTAAGGTTTGATTTCTTAAGCAGATAGTTAAATCTTCTGTTTGATGAACTTGCTGTTAAATATATGTATATATATATATATTCTTGAGATATTTGTTGGTACCTAGTCTTAGAATGAATCTTTCGAAGGGGGGAGAGAATTCCTTATTATTTCTATTGCCTCCTTATGATTGCCAAATAGTATTCTCCTTCTCGAAAAGGATATTAAGTGCTTATATCTTTTGAAGAATAAAATTATATTTTACTCTTTCATTGAAATGGGAGAATCTTTTTAGGAAGATTGATATTTTTAGGGGGAGCCTCTCTAGTTTTAAAAGTATGCTCTTTTTAGGAAGATTGATTTTTTTAGGGGGAGCCTCTCTAGTTTTAAAAGTATGCTCAAACGTTTTTTCCCCCTTTAAAGATTCGTTGAGCTAAAGGCAATAAACTCAGGGGGAGTTTTTTCTCTTGGTAACTTATTCCTCAAAAGAATGAAAATTTCTAAAATGGGGAGAAGATTATTCTCTTGATAATCACATGCTTCATGTGGTATCAAACTTCTTGTCCTTTTTGCTAATGACAAAAGGGGGGAGAAGGTTTAGTGGAACATTTATTGTGAATGTTCTCTTGAATATTAAAGTTTTGTCATCATCAAAAAGGTGGAGATAGTTGAGTTTTATGTTCTAAATGTTTTGATGATGATTGCATTTATGCCAAAACTTTAATGTCTTATCATGTTATGTTCTCTTAGCTTATTAATATGTCTTGTATTATTTTATATTAGGGATAATGTTAAGCTTATTTTGATAAGATATATGTTTTATCTATTAAAATTTTCATATGTGCTAGAGTGTTTTAGCCATATGTTTTATTGATGTGTTTGTAAATGTCTTTCTTTGGGGTTAATTCTAAATGTAATGCATGAGTGTTTTGCTCATGATATGCTAAGTATTTTATGTGGCTGTATTACTCAAGGTTTTAGAGTAATGTGTTTTATATTTCATAATTGATGTTTAAGTGCTAGACATCAAGATTGTAATGTTAAGTAAATGATCGTATACTCAAGTGATGGTACTTGAGTTTTGATTTGAAGGATTTATATTGTCTTATACTTTATATTAAGGTTGTGCTAATAACTTTACTATGTTTTGCTAGTGATTAATCTTGCTCTTTTTTATGTTGTTGTTATATCAATAAGTTGCTCTAGGATTTCATGGGATATCTTAAGTATCCTAATGCATTAGGGTCATGGATAAATGTCATATATCCTTATGACACTTAGAGTAAACTTAAGGTTGGGTAATATCTTAAGTGCTCAAAATATGTGGAAGCATCGCTAAATTCAAAGAGCGATGTGCTTTTGTTGTTGCATAAACCTAAGATAGGGCCAATGCGAGCCATCTATGCCACTGGTAACAGTGCAGAATACAAATACACGTAAGATAGGTTTCCAAATTCTGGTTCACTCTTTTTGTTTGTCCATTTGTATGGGGGTGGTAAGCAATTGATATGTGGAGTTTTATCCCAATAGACCTCATCAATTCTTGCCAAAAGGTGCTGGTGAATATCCTATCCCTATCTGATATAATAACCCTCGGCACCATGTGCATAGCCACTATTCTGTCTATGAAAGCTCTGGCTGCCAAAAGGGCCGTATAGGGATGAGCGAAGCCTATAAAGTGTGCAAATTTAGTGAACCTATCCACCACAACCAGCACACTATCCTTCCCTTCAGACTTAGGTAACCCCTTAATGAAATCTATGGAAACACTAGTCCATTCTTGGTCCGGTACTAGTAGGGGCTGGAGTAATCCCGGGGTAAGCAACTTTCTCATACTTGCACCTCTTGCAAGTATCGCAAGATAAGACGAATTCCTTCATATCAATCTTCAATCTTGGCCAATGAAATAGATATTTCACCCTTAAGTGTTTTGGACCTTGAATGCCCCCTAAGGGAGATTCATGCAGTGACTGTAATATTTTTTTTTCCTAAGGTCCTCTTTGCTACCAATGGTTGTCCTCCCATGCAGTCGCAGTATTCCTTCCCTTAGAGTATAACCACTCATTCCTTGTGATCCCACAACCAGCCCTTGTATGAGTTCGTGCATCCGTTTGTCCCCTTCATAACTATCCATCACTTCTGTACACCACTCTGGTACTATCATGGTGACGGCTGCCAAATTCCCCTCCTCATGACACCTTGAGAGGGCATCTGCTGCCACATTCTCTTTGCCCTTCTGATATCGTATTGAGTTATCTAATCCCATTAATTTAGCCGCCCCCTTCTTTTGTAGTTGAGTTTGAAATTTTTGTTGCAACAAAAATTTCAAACTTTCATTATCCTTCTTAATTATAAATTTTCACCCTTCCAAGTAATGTCGCCATTTATCCACTGCCATCAAAACCGCAAAGAATTCTCTCATATATACTTAGGCCCATATGTCTACCACTTAGAGCTTGGCTTAAGAAGGCTAAGGGACTCCCTTTTCTGGGACAATGCTGTCGCAATGCCACTCCCAGAAGCATATGTTTCTACCACAAATGGTTGGCTAAAGTCGGGTAGCCCCAAAACTAGAACCTTACCCACTGTCCTCTTTAACTTTTCAAAGGTTGTCTCGGCCTCTTGCCCCCAATTAAAGCTTCCCTTCTTTAAGAGTTATGTTAGAGGTTTACTTATAGTCCCATATCCTTTAACAAATCGACAATAATACCCCGTTAGCCCAAGGAATCCTCTTAAGGGCCTCACGGTAATGGGTTTGGGCAAAAGCCAACATGGCTTCCACCTTCTTAGGGTCGGTGCTAACCCCTGCCCCAGAAATTAAATGTCCCAAGTACTCCACTTGATTATATCCAAATGCACATTTTAACCTTTTGATGAAAAGTTGGTTAGCTTTAAGGACCTCAATGGTGGTTTTAAGATGAGATATATGTTGGTCCAAGGCAGGAGGATGTCGTCAAAGAACACTACGACAAATTTCCTTAGGTAAAGGTTGAAAATTTGGTTCATTAGGGACTGAAATGTTGCTGGGGCATTGGTGAGCCCGAATGGCATCACCAGGAATTCAAAATGGTTGTGGTGTGTCCTAAAAGTGGTTTTAGGGACATCTTTGGGTTTCATTTAGATCTGATGGTAGCCGAACCTTAGGTCAAGTTTTGAAAAGAAATGAGCATTATGTAATTCATCCATCAAGTCCTCAACTAACAGTATTGGGAATTTATCTCTAATGGTCATGGAATTCAATTTGCGGTAGTTAACACAAAAGCGCCAAGATCCATCATTCTTTTTAACTAGGAGGACTGGTGAGGCAAAAAGGCTTTGCATATGTCTTATGGAAGATTGATTTAGCATATCATTCACCATCTTTTCAATTTCAGTTTTCTGGGTTGGGGAGTACCTATAGGACCTGAGGTTGATGGGTACCGCATTAGGCTTCAGGTTGATGGAGTGATCCAAGGTTTGAGTAGGAGGTAAGGTTGTGGGTTCAACAAATAAGTCCTTGTAACTATCCAACAGTTCATCAATTAAGTGCTATGGTCATAGAGAATTATTTTGTCCATAGAAGATAAATATTCCCTTTAGAATAAAGAAGGTATGTGACGACCCCACCCTTAGAAATCGCAGCCGAGGAATTTCTTAACATGTGGGAAATTAATTTGAAAAATTATTTTGTTATGTGCAAGGTGACTTGAAAGATTAGGAAAGTGTTGACAAGCCAAACAGAAAGAGCAAGCAAAGGGAGTGAAATAGACAAACTCAAAGTAGGAATGAAGCAAGTCAAAATAGTGAGGTGGTTTAAATATAAGGTAAATGCTTATGAAATGTAAATAAATGAAATGCAAATGAGGAAATTAAAAAGGGTTGAAGGGGCTGAAAATTTAGAGAATAAAAATTAAAAAAAAATATGAAGAAAGTATAAAAGGGACCAAAGTTAGAGAGGGAGCCATTTTGAGGCGGTGGAGCATCGGGAGAGTTCTTCCAACACCAGAGTTCTTTTCCTCTTCGGTTCTCTTCTTCTAGTGGCAGCTACGAAGTTTAAAGAAGGGTTCTAAGATAAGAAATTCATCATCTAGCTCATTTTCTAGCCTATAATCCTATTTTGATCTTGTTGGTCTCTCTTGAGTTTCGAAATAGGGTTTGTTTCACTATATAATTCTTAAAGGGACAATCTATTTTGTTTAGGTTTTGAGCTATGTAAGTTTTGGTTGATTCTAGGAAACTTTTTGTTCGTCCGTTTTCATTCTAGGTTTCAGGAGTCTACTTTTGCGAGTGGAAGTTGACTCTGTATCTTAAGATCTCGACTGGATCGACTAAAGTGATGAACAAGTTGACTTTTTCTTCAAAAAGTCGACTTCCTAATTTTAAAAGTTGACTTTCCGTTTCAGATTGCGCATGCTCTACTGTTTTTTACATAACTTTTAGTAGAAAAATCGAATTCGAGATCCGTTTGTTGCGTTGTAAACGATAAGATTCGAATTGGTAATGAATTTGGATTGTTTGATCGAGTTTTGAGTGGTTTCTTCTTAGTCTCAAAACATATCTAGATGTGCTTGGAAATCTTTTCTCTCCTTTATAAAACATGTTGTCCTTATTCTCGTGTATATCACATGCATTTGAATCATGATTATGTGAGTATAATTGGCTTGTGCATGTTGTTACATAGAGAATCTTATTGATGGATTTTGTGTGAAGTTCTATGTATTTGTTATGTATAACACGGTTTTAGGAATAGATGTGATACTTAATGCGCGTTGCCAATGGAATCTGTTGGGATATCCCTTACAATGATATACCAATCCCTTACAATGATATACCAAAAGCTCGAGTGGGCTTTAAAGCCGGACTTGTGTCAAGCTCAAGTGGGCCATTAGGCCAAACTCGTGTGGGATCTAGATCCCGTATTATGATTTTGCTTTAGTGGTATTATAGGAATTTGCATCTTATTTTCCATTCACGGACATTGTAGCTTGATTCCACCTATTTATGTATGCATGAGCGGGGATGATGTCATCATTTATGGTTGGACCCTATTACTCTTGTTGTCATTTTATTCTATATTATTTGTTGGGCTTTGTAGCTCATTTGTCTTTGCATCATTCTAAGTAAGGGCAAGACTACGATTGATTGCGAGCCAAGCAATGTGGGGTCCAACGTCTAGACGTGTATAGAGCTGTCCCAGACAAAAGATTTTTGGGAGTTTTGTCATGGTGTCTGGGTCTATGGATATATAGCCTTTATGAGCCCTATTTTATTTTCTTTTGTAAAGTTTCGGTTATCAGCCCGTTGTATGTGACGGTACGATGTCCAATTTTGTGTATATAGTCTTGCTGTAATTATTAACTATTGTGATGTGTTCTCTTGTAATTCCAGCAGTTACCATATATTGTTGACACTTCTCCCTTGCTTCCTCGGCCAGGATTTCTAAGGGAGAAGTGTCAAGAATAGATGATACCTGCTGGAGTTACAAGAGAACACATCACAATAGCTAATAATTACAGCAAGACTATATACACAAAACTGGACATCGTACCATCACATACAACGGGCCATATATCCGAACCTTTACAAAAGAAGATAAAACAAGGTCCATAAATGCTACACATCCATAAAATCAAACACCATGATAAAACTCCGGAAGATTTTTTGTCTAGTACAACTCTATACACGTCTAGACACTTGATCCCACATTTTCTAGACTCACCATCAATCGTAGTCTTGCCCTTACCTAGAATGATGCAAACACAAGTGAGATACAAAGCCCAGCAAGTAATACAAAATAAAATGACAAGAAGAGTAACAGGGTCCAACCATAAATGATGACAACATCCCCGCTCATGCATACATAAAGAGGTGGAGTCAATCCACAATGTCCATGAATGGAAAATAAGATGCAAGTTTTCATAATACCACTATAACATAATCATAATACAGGATCTAGGTCCCACAAGAGTCTGGCCTTATGGCCCATCCCAGCTTGACACGAGTCTGGCTTTATAGCCCACTCGATCTTTCGGTTTATCACCGTAAGGGATATTCCAGCGGATTTCGTCCGCAGCGAGCATTAAGTATCACGTGTAATTCCTAAAACCGTGCCATGCATAACAAATACATTGTACTCCACACAAAACCCATGCATAAGACCTTTTGTAACGACATGCACAAGCCAATTATACTCACATAATAATGATTAAAATGCATTGGGTATACACAAATATAAGGCTAACATGTTTCATGAAGGAGAGAAAAAATTTTCAAGCACGTCTAGATTTTTTTGGGACTAAGAAGCAACCACCCAGAACTTGGCCAAATAATCCAAATTCGGTACCAAATCGAAGCTTATCGAGTTTAGTTTACAATGCAAGAAATGGATCTCGAATCCAATTTTTCTACTAAAAGTTATGCCCAAAACAGTAGAGCATGCGCAGTCTGAAACAAAAAGTCTACTTTTAAAATTGCGAAGTCGACTTTTCGAAGGAAAAGTCTACTTGTTCATCAGTTTAGTCGATCAGGCCGAGAGCTTAACATACAGACTCGATTTCGACTTGCAAAAGTCTACTCCTGAGACCCAAAATGAAAACGGACGAACATAATGTTTCCCCAAATCAACGAAAACTTACATAGCTCTCTCCATCTGTTCTATTCCTTTTTCCCCCGTTCTCCTTCTAAGCCTCTTCATCTTCATTCTTTGGTTTCCAAGTTCAATTCCAGGCCTAAGTTGACCCAAAATTTCCATGGGGAAAACTTCACCGAGTTCAAGCCCAATACAACCACTCCCAGTAATAGTTATCCAATCAAGCTTGGACTCCAATCTATGGACATGATCCGCCATCTGTTCATCCCTCAATGCAGTAGACAACAACTTGGATTTGCCAGTGGAAGTAAACAACAACGAAAGTTGTGTTCCCTTCGGCAAAACCTTTGGCTTCTTCCGTTATATCCCTTAGCTTTCCTCCAGTTAGTGCTGTCTTCACCTTCTCGTTGCCTATTTTATCACAAGTTAAGGACAGTTCAGCCTACTTCGGAACCAAAATCGCATCGAGAGAATGCCTTTTCTCAACCTCCAGCTTCTTCCTTATTGTCGGTCCAAGTTCATTAGCTTTAGGGTCAGTTTCCATAGAGCCAATATAAGATTGTTCATATCCTTCAATCAGATTTGCTTGATCCCATGCTGTTCCATCAACATCTCTATCTTTCTGTTTCTTCTTCAGTGCTTCCAATGTTAATTCTTGGAGCCTGGCACTATCAACAGCATGCTTGAGGGTCTGGGGCATCATCGCCATTGGCCTCAACTCTTCGTTCAAGCCAATTAAGAGGCTTGAAACGAATAGGACTCTGTCAAATAAGGGTTATGATTGAGCATCAAGGCCATCAACTCTTCAAACCTCAATTTGTGCTCCATTACTAACCCTACCAGCCTGATTTTGTTGAACTTTTCCACCACACTTCTTGTTTCCTCGTCCAATTGGCTGATCCCCTTCTCATATTTCTTGTTGTTTCTAGCTGAAAATGCAGCCTTCTTCTGCTGCCATTGAGACTCCATTTGTCTCTTGCATGAACTGCTCCCCATGGTCGATGTCTCACCAACAGAACACTGCAAAGACCAAGGAGTAGGAGTCATGTACATCCTTCTGTTTCGCCTCTTGTTCCCTTGACTCACAGCCTCAAGCGCCAACCACCAGTGAGCTGGATAAGTTGAAAGAATCCACTTCTCAAACGGAATCAGCCTCTAAGTTTACTTCCCTTAGGTCTCTGCTTCACAGCAGCGACCGTTCACCCTCATAAATCATCTTCATAAATCACCACTTCAAGTAGTAACGGCTCAATTAAATCAGTAGAGAATCGTCGGCCCTGCTGCAATCTTCCAAGAACTCAATTGACTGATGAATCAACTGCACTGAATCGCCAAAATTGCTTTTGTGGAGTTAATCACGTCGGTCAACAATAACCCTTAAAAATTAGATCGGCAACTCAACCTATCTACCATCAATCCAGATTTGCAACAGCCGCGACCCACCCAATCACCGTTCACTGGCCACGACCACTGTCCAATGGTCGGAGGACCACCTGCTCCGCAGTCGCTTCTTCAATTCACCTAGATGGTCGGAATTGGCTTTGCCTGCAATCGTTGCAGATTCAACGATTCCCTCCCCACCGATTCCTCCTACTCACCCAATCACCGCCGATCTTCACTTGTTGGTGTAGTTGCTACCCAATCACTGACTACTAGACCAATGGAGTCGCCTCAAGCCTTCTCAATCTGAACTCGATTAAATCAAGCAAAAGGAGTCGATCACTCCGGATTTGCTCTCGCCGGTATCTTCGAAATTTGATAGCAACTGTAATGGATTCAATAAGTCTTCCAAATTTGCTTCTCACCGTCTCGGTCAGAATCGCCGACCTATCAAGCGGCAGCACCAGCAACTCACCAGTCGGAATCTTTCCTGTCTGTCCGTGTCGCCAACTTCAGCGAATCTTCTGCACCAGTCGTTCAGAATTAGAGGAAGAAATCTAGGAGGTAAAGAGAGAGGAGAACATAAAGAATGGTGGGAGAAGAGAGAAAACCGAGGGAAAGCTAGGAGAATTAAGAGAGGGAAATGGAGTTCAATTGTTATTCAAATCCTGCCTTTCTCTAACTATGCTAGCCTCTTTATAGGCTTACAATTGAAGGAAATAATAGAAAATACAACCAAATAACTACTCTAATAGCCTTGCCAACGGTTCATACAAGAGTTAGTTATTCCCACCTAACCTCTAAACTTTTTCAATTAGCTTTACAACTTATACGCTATGGATTTCCCCCAATTACAATCATATTCTCGGGGTTATGACAGTCCCCACCCCTTCAAACAATTCTTGTCCCCAAGAATTGACAGTTGTTGACCGTTCTTCATCCAATACTGGCCTTAACAATATGATTTATTCTTCTCTTTTTTTTCCTAGCGCTCCTTCTACTTCTAAGCTTTGTCCCGTCTTCCCTTACATTCTATTGCTTCTGTTTTTCCTGCACAAACAGAGTGTAGACTCTAAGAATTACCATACCAAGGCTTCCTTCTCCAATGTCAAATCTCCCGAACCAGATGGCTGCAACCTCCTCTTCCACAATATCAAAGCTCCCGAACCATATGAAAGCACCCTTCTCTTCCTTCACCTTCCAAATCTTGTCTAGACCAAGTAACATGGCAGCAATACTATCATAGTGCCCGTTATCAAAATTATTCACAACAGCAGGGGAATTTTCTTCGGCTAGAATTACCTTAACCTGTGACCCCTCTGTCTTTTCCAAAAATAAAGGCAAGGAAGCCATTCTCTTAGAATCAGCTTCCTCATAATCATTCTTGCCTTCAGCCTTCAATTTTTGCCTTTGGTCTAAGTCTTCATCGATTGCATTTTTCCCTTCAACAACTTCAGTATCAGCTTCCTTAGAACTGTCGTTAAGTAGTTCCAGCCCGGATTTTTCCGTTAAAGCTCCTTTAGCTACATATAGTCCTTTACAAACTTGCGAGCTGCTCTTACGATAACTTTTCGGTGGTAGTCCATGCTTTCTACAAATGGCTTCTAGTGCCAATTCTTGCAGCCTCACTTTCTTCGCAGCTTGTTCCACCGTAGTAGGGCAGAACATTTTCACACTTGAGCCTTAATGCATCGTCAAGACCATTAATGAATCTTGATACAAAGTAATGTTCTGACAAGGCTAGCTGAAGGCTCCACATCAATGCCCTTAATTCTTCAAACCTCTCTTGATATTCAGTCACTGATCCTTCCTGCTTAAGCTTGTTAAACTCCTCAATCACATCAATCATGTTCTTCTCCCCAAATTGGTCACACAGATCTTTAGCAAAGTCAGTCCACCTGACCTCCCCTTCCCTTGTTGCAGCACATAGTCCATCAGCCATCTCCTCCATCCAATTCCTTGAAAATTCATTGCTGTAACAACCTCTTGCTCAGCTTCTAAGGATCTCTTCGAAAATTTATTCTGGTATTAAACATCAGCAACCCAAGCCAATGTAATTGCTGCTTCCAATTCAACAACCTTAATCCACTTCAGACATTGCCCTAGCAGTAGCCTAGATCTGAATCATCTTTTTAGTTGCTGCTGAATGGCCTCCAAATCAATTTCCGAAATCTAATCAGTTTGTTCGGCCTTCAAGTCAGCCTACTATCAGCTTCCAACTCACCCTAAACCACCGCCTTAGTTACGATGGAGTAGGTAAGGACTGTCACCTTGCAAATTTCAGCTTCTTAAGAGTTTGATTGGCTCTCGTTGCAACTTCTTGTGAATTGCCGACTCTCACTTTTTCCAAGTCATCGAAATTCCATCCGAAATCACCTCACAGTAGTCGCTTAGGAGACTCACCCTGATCCAGCTGCTCAGAATTCCCTTATGGACCGTTTTTGACCGCATGTTTCTTCTCTCCTTAACTTCAATTCCGCAACCGAAGATTGAATTTGTTCGGCCTTCCAGTTCACCTACTCACACATCTTCCAATCCGCGTTCAATTCCGCCTTGCAACTGGTGGCTGGGTTGGATTGCCTAGCCCGCTCAATTCCGATTCATCTCTTCTACCTTCAAGTCGACTTCTGCAAATTGACAACATGAGAATCGCCACTAGCGGAAATCTGCTTCTGGACGGTTTCTGATTTCAATGGCCCAAGGCTTTGCTTCTCATCGCTACTTTCTTCTCGCCGGATTCGGTGCCTTCTTCTCTCACCCGATCACCGTCCAAGGCCTGGAGAACCACCAGCTTTGTTGCAATCTTCTTGGAGTCACTGTCGCCACCCAATCACCGTCCACCATCTTACTTTTGAAGCAACTTTCGTTGCGTAACTCCTCCTTACCTAATTTGACTTCGTCACTGAGAGCAATAGCCTATGGCCATATGCAGATCACGATCCTCCTGTTCCGCGTTCGATTCACAGCGGATTCGAGATTGCTCGGACTTGATCGCGATCGTTGTAGCTTCCGATCGCTCCAATATGCTTTTCTTTGATGCCTTAGTCTACTTCAGTCGTGCCTTCCATCTCGCCCTGGTCACATGCAACGACCAGATTTGGGAGGCGATCAAGGACACTTGAGTTTGTCGTCGATTCCAGATTGCGGCTAGGATTAGGATCGGATGCCTAGATCTCCTTACTGAGGAGCGTCACCTTCAACATTCAAGTCCGATCACTATCGGAACTATCTTGGCCAATGTCGCCTTCAATACCGAGCCGATGTTTGCTTCGCACGACTTCACCTCTCAATTCCGATTCAATTCCAAGCCAAATTGTACTTGCCTGAAGCAACGAAAATCGCCTGGCTCGTCGGAATTAAATGCCTGAATCGCCCTAGCTAACTGCTAAGAACTTCCTGATCACTGCCTTTTAAGAATCAAATATGAATTCAGCTATTAAAGTTTCCATAATCACAGCCGAGGAATGATTGGCTCTGATACCAAATGTTACGACCCTAGGGTTTGGCCAGCGTTTAGGAAGTAAATTGGTAAGAATTAGAGGAAGAAAGAGCAGAAAAGGAGGTAAAGAGGGAGGAGAACAGAAAGAATGGTGGGAGAAGAGAGAAAACCGAGGGAAAGCTAGGAGAATTGAGAGAGGGAAATGAAATTCAATTGTTATTCAAATCCTGCCTTTCTCTAACTATGCCAGCCTCTTTATAGGCTTACAATTGAAGGAAATAACAGAAAATACAACCAACTAACTACTCTAACAGTCTTGCTAACTGTTTATACAAGAGTTAGTTATTCCCACCTAACCTCTAAACTTCTTCAATTAGCTCTACAACTTATACGCTATGGATTTCACCCAATTACAATCATATCCTCAGGGTCATGACAGACAGTAACCATCGACATCCGATGGACCTTAATTAGCAACGAAAATGGCCGAGGAACGATGCTCTGATTCCATTTGTCATGAACCTAGGGCTCATAATAGGGCAGGAATTTGTAATCGGAAGGATCCGAGAGGCTTAGGATTAAGAACAAAATGTTTAGAGGGGAATTTGGACAGAAATAGGGAAAGGTATTATATAGAATTGAGGGAGAGATATCGAGAGAAAGGGGGGGAGGGGGGGGGGGGAGAAACAAGAGAGAAATGTGAGGAAGATTGAGAGAGAAATGAGAATATTCATTATCAATTCAAGCATGGTCCCATATCTCTTACAAGTAGCCTTTATATAGCCATTACGTAGCTGTTAACTGATTCTTAACAACATCCATGTGCTTCTGACAACTAGTAAAAATATCCTAAAAAAGCATTACGACCCTATTACAATGATGCCCTTCTATTGTTCCTTGGGTCATGAGAAAAAAAGGTTAGAAAATTCAAGAACTCAAATGATTGGGTACTTTATCTTAGATAAGTTTTATATGCAATCCATGGGACTTAAAACAATTCAGCTTTGGGAGAAAATGTTGTATCTCCCCAGATAATATATTCTAATCTCACATCTCTTTAAATTTAAATGTCTTTGTTGATATGGTTTTCAACCTTGACTGTTTGCCTTGATTACGTAAGTGATTAAATATTGATTATTTTTGTTTGCTGATTATTAAAGCCTTGAAGATGAAATCGCCTTTTTCTCATTAGTATGAATTGTTTTGGATATGACCTTATGGTGTTAATTGAGGTACGTCTGTACCTGTGAAAATACATGCTAAATTATATTCTAATGTCTTAAATGAACTTGCTCATCGAGTGATACGTCCTAATGTTTTGATGACGAATTTTGCTGAGTGTATGATTGATAAAATTCTTGAATTAGCTTGTTCGTCTTCTACGGTTGATGTTTTGGAATGCAGTGAAGTTATGCTTATCGTTTTCGATGATCTTTGCATTATGATGAAAATGATTGTTTGTTGACTAAGGTATTTCTGTACCCAAGTGCATTTAGATAATTAAGTGGAAAATATTGATGTTTTGATGAGGTGGTAGTCAAATGATTGGTTTGCCTACGATTGTATTAGGTTAGAGGTAATATTATCCACTGCTTTAAAAATCTTTGTGAGTGACTATGTTTAGTGTGTTCATGAGTGGCACAATTTTATGTATTCAGTTTATGTGATTGAAATTATAAATGTATTAAGTGATAGGTTGATTGAGCTCTCTTGAGTAATGATAAGATCGATCAAGTGATTAAATCTCTTTTAGGATTAGTTGAAAATGTTTGGGAAATTTGAAACCTGCTTGAATATGTTTCTTGATTGATTTGGGTACACATGAGGTGTACGAACGTTATATGAGATATGTCTTTGGTGTATGTGCATTTCTTGAATTTAAAAATTACATTATAGGATTATGTATTTTGATTTTACTGCTTAGGATTCATATGCTCATGAGTAGCATATTTCAAATGTGTTGAAACTGAGTGGTAGTTTGGTTTATGATCACTCAAATAGTGAATGAAAGTTAATCGAGTGTGCAATCCTTATCAGGATCTTCTCTCTGAATTATTTACTTGCTGCAATTATGTCTTTTAAAAAAAAATTCGATGCATTTAGGAGTTATTGAATATGCATTTTGATAATATAATTGAATGCTTGAAAATTGCTTGTCCCGAGACTATATGTTCTTGTGAATGGATTTATTATTTGTGTATTTTAGGATAAAACAGGTTTTTCGTGTGCAATAATATTTTGTGATAAGTTCTTGAATGAATTTGATTTTAGATCTTTTTTGAAATCTTTGGAATGAGGAAAATCTCCTAGGAGTGAATAAATTGTTCATGGATTGAAGTTTTGAAATGTGGATTTCAAGTTCATCCTTACAGTGCTGCATATTTCCATCCAGTATCATAAGATACTCGCTTAATATGTGAAGTTAAACGTGTAAGTGTGTATAGATATAGGTCTCTATAGAATATTAGTCGAGTAATGGAGAAGTGTTACTCAAGTTGCTAAGATAGAATAAATATTTCAAAAAGAAGCTCGAGCTTGTCACTCGAGTATTATAGGACTAGAATCTTAGTGCTTAAAAACACTTTAGCTTTTGATATATTAGTTTAAATTTTCTTAAGCTTGATTTATGATTTTGAATTATTTTCTTTTGTTGATTAATGCCTTGAGTGTTAATTGAATTTGTGGCTTATTTGTATGGGAATTGTATCCACTATTTAAATATATCTAAGGTTTGATTTATTAAGAAGATAGTTAAATCTTCTGTTTGATCAACTTCTTGTTAAATATATATATATATATTATTGTAATATTTGTTGGTACTTAGTGTTAGAATGAATATTTCAAAAGGGGGAGAGAATTTCATATTATTTCTATTGCCTCCTTATGATTGTCAAATAGTATTTTCCTTCTCGAAAAGAATATTAAGTGCTTACATCTTCTGAATAATAAAATTCTATTTCATTCTTTCATAAAAATTGAAGAATCTTTTTAGAAAGATTGATATTTTCAGGGGGAGCCTCTCTAGTTTTAAAAGTATGCTCAAACTTTTTTTTTTTTTCCTTTTTGAGCTAATGGCAATAAACTCAGGGGGAGTTTTATCTCTTAATAGCTTATTCCTCAAAAGAATGAAAATTTCTAAAAAGGGAAGAAGATTATTCTCTTCATAATCACATGCTTCATGTGGTATCAAACTTCTTATCCTTTTTGCTAATGACAAAAAGGGGGGAGAAGGTTTAGTGGAACATTTATGGTAAATGTTCTCTTGAATATTAAAGTTTTGTCATCATCAAAAAGGTGGAGATAGTTGAGTTTTATGTTCTAAATGTTTTGATGATGATTGCATTTATGCCAAAATTTTAATGTCTTATCATGTTATGTTCTCATAGCTTATTAATATGTCTTGTATTATTTTATATTCAGGATAATGTTAAGCTTATCTTGATAAGATATATGTCGAGGTTCTTTAGTCAAGAAACCTCTATAGGTTTATCCTTTAGTATGTTCTATCTATTAATGTTCTCATACGTGCTAGAGTGTTTTAGCCATATGTTTTGTTGATGTGTTTGTAAATGCATTTCTTTGGGGTTAATTCTAAATGTAATGCACGAGTGTTTTGCTCATGATATACTAAGTATTTTATGTGGCAGTATTACTCAAGGTTTTAGAGTAATGTATTCTATATTTCATAATTAATGTTTAAGTGCTAGACATCAAGATCGTATTGTTAAGTAAATGATTGTATACTCAAGTGATGGTACTTGAGTTTTGATTTGAAGGGTTTATATTATCTTATACTTCATTTAAGGTTGTGCCAATAACCTTACTATGTTTTGTTAGTGATTAATCTTGCTCTTTTTTATATCAATAAGTTACTCTAGGATTTCATGGGACATCTTAAGTATCCCAATGAATTAGCGTCATAGATAAATGTCATATATCCTCATGACACTTAGAGTAAGCTTAAGGGTAATATACTAAGAGCTCAAAATATGTGGAAGCATCGCTAAATTCAAAGAGTGATGTGCTTTAGTTGTTGCATAAACCTAAGATAGGGCCAATGCAAGCCATCTATGCCACTGGTTAGGGTGCAGAACACAAATACACGTAAGATAGGTTTCCAAATTCTGGTTCACTCTTTCCGTTAGTCCATCTGTTTGGGGGTGGTAAGCAATTGACATGAGGAGTTTTATCCCAATAGACCTCATCAATTCTTGCCAAAAGGTGCTAATGAATATCCTGTCCCTATTCGATATAATAACCCTCGGCACCTCGTGCAAAGCCACTATTCTATCCATGAAAGCTCTGGCCACCTCTTGGGCCGTATAAGGAAGAGCTAAGCCTATAAAGTGTGCAAATTTGGTGAACCTATCCACCACAACCAGCACACTATCCTTCCCTTTGGACTTAGGCAACCCCTCAATGAAATCCATGGAAACACTAGTCCACGCTTGGTCCGGTACTGGTAGGGGCTGGAGCAATCCCGAGGTAAGCAACCTTCTCATTCTTGCACCTCTTGCAAGTATCACAAGATAAGACGAATTCCTTCACATTAGTCTTCAATATTGCCCAATGAAATAGTTGTTTCATCCTTAAATAAGTGTTTTGGACCCTTGAATGCCCCCCCCCCCCCAAGGGAGATTCATGCAGTGACTGTAATATTTTTTTCCAAAGGTCCCCCCTTGCTGCTAATGACCATCCTGCCATGCAATCACAGTATTCCTTCCCTTGGTGTATAACCACCCATTCCCTGTGATCCCACAGCCAGCCCTTGTATGAGTTCTTGCATCCGTTCGTCCCCTTCATAACTATCCACCACTTCCTTACACCACTCCGGTACTATCATGGTGATGGCTTCCAAATTCCCATCCTCATGACACCTTGAGAGGGCATCTGCTTCCACATTCTCTTTGCCCTTCCGATATCGTATTGAGTAATCCAATCCCATTAATTTAGCCACCCTTTCTTTTGTAGTTGAGATTGTAATTTTTGTTGCAATAAAAATTTAAAACTTAAGAAGCCAGTACTGCCCCAATGCCACTCCCACAAGCATCTCTTTCTACCACAAATGGTTGGTTAAAGTTGGGTAGCCCCAAAAATGAAACCCTACCCACTGCCCTCTTCAACTTTTCAAAGGCTGTCTCGGCCTCCTGCCCCCGATTAAAGCTTCCCTTCTTTAAGTGTTATGTTAGAGGTTTACTTATAGTCTCATATCCTTTAACAAATTGACGATAATACCCGTTAGCCCAAGGAATCCTCTTAAGGCCCTCACGGTAGTGGGTTTGGGCAAAGCCAACATAGCTTCCACCTTCTTAGGGTCGATGCTAACCCTTGCCCAAGAAATTAAATGCCCCAAGTGCTCGACTTGATTATGTCCAAATGCACATTTTGAGCTTTTAATGAAAAGTTGGTTAGATCTAAGAACCTCAATGGTGGTTTCAAGGTGAGATTTATGTTTGTCCAAGGCGGGGCTATATACGAGGATGTCATCAAAGAACACTAGGACAAATGTCCTTAGGTAACGATCGAAAATTTGGTTCATTAGGGACTGAAATATTGTTAAGGCATTGGTGAGCCCGAATGGCATCACTAGGACTTCGAAATGGTTGTGGTGTGTCCTAAAAGTGGTTTTAGGGACATCTTCAGGCTTCATTTTGATCTAATGGTAGCTAGACCTCAGGTCAAGTTTTGAAAAGAAATGGGCATTATGTAATTCATCCATCAAGTCCTCAACTAAGGGTATTAGGAATTTATCTTTAATTGTCAAGGAATTCCATTTGCGGTAATCAACACAAAAGCTCCAAGATTCATCCTTCTTTTTAACTAGGAGGACTGGTGAGGCAAAAAGGCTTTGGCTATGTCTTATGAAAGATTGATTTAGCATATCCTTCACCATCTTTTCAATTTCGATTTTCTGGGTTGATGGGTTCCGCATTAGGCTTCAGGTTGATGGAGTGATCCAAGGTTCGGGTAGGAGGTAAGGTTGTGGGTTCAACAAATAAGTCCTTGTAACTATCCAACAGTTCATCAATTAAGTGCTATGGTCATAGACAATTATTTTGTCCATAGAAGATGAATATTCCCTTTAGAATAAAGAAGGTATATGATGACGCTGCCCTTAGAAACCCTGGCCGATGAATTTTTTAACATGTGGGAAATTAACTTGGAAAATTATTTTGTTATATCCAAGGTGGCTTGAAAGGTTAAGGAAGTGTTGACAAGCCAAAGAAAAAGTGCAAGCAAAGGGAGTGGAATAGTCAAAGTCAAAGTAGGAATGAAGCAAGTCAAAATAGCGAAGTGGCTTAAATATAAGGTAAATGCTTATGAAATGTAAATAAATTAAATGCAAATGAGGAAATTAAAAAGGCTTGAAAGGGCTGAAAATTTGAGAAATAAAAATTAAACCAAAATGTGAAGAAAGTATAAAAGGGACCAAAGTTGGAGAGTGAGCCATTTTGAGGCAGTGGAGCATCGGGGGAGTTCTTCCAGCATTAGGGTTTTTCTCCTCTTCGGTTCTCTTCTTCTAGTGGCAGCTATGGAGGTCAAAGAAGGCTTCAAGGTAAGAAATTCATCATGTAGCTCATTCTCTAGCCTAGAACTCTATTTTTTCTCTGTTTTGGTGGTTAAAAAGAGTTGAAAATTTCTATGTATGGCAGTCTACAAGTAGTGTTGAAGGTAAAGAAAGACTAAAGAGTGTCAAAGAGAGAAGCTAAGGCAAGTTATACTCCTTTCTTTTTTCTTGATCCTTTGTTTTTTGGTGTAAACTCCCAAGTTTTTTAAGAAAAACCTTTATTGAGAGCTATGTGGAATTATTTGTAAATCTCTCTCTTCTCTTGATCTTGTTGGTCTCTCTTGAGTTTCGAAATAGGGTTTGTTTCACCCTATAATCCTCAAAGGAATGACGTATTTTGGTTAGGTTTTGAGGTATGTAAGTTATGGTTGATTTTAGAAAACATTATGTTCGTCCGTTTTCATTCTGGGTCTCAGGAGTTGACTTTTGCGAGTGGAAGTCGACTCTGTATGTTAAGCTCTTGGCTGGATCGACTAAAGTGATGAACAAGTCGACTTTCCAATTCCAAAAGTCGACTTCCCGGAAGTCGACTTCTTAATTTTAAAAGTTGACTTTTAGTTTTAGACTGCGCATGCTCTACTATTTTGGACATAACTTTTAGTAGAAAAGTCGGATTCGAGATCTGTTTGTTGTGTTGTAAACTGGACTCGATAAAATTCAATTTGGTACTAAACTTGGATTATTTGGCTGAGTTTTGAGTGATTTCTTCTCTGTCCCAAAAGATATCTAGATGTGATTGAAAATCTTTTCTCTCTTTCATGAAACATGTTGTCCTTATTCTCGTGTATACCCCATGCATTTCTATCATGATTATGTGAGTATAATTGGTTTGGTGCATGTCGTTACAAGAGATCTTATGTATGGGTTTTGTGTGGAGTTCGATGTATTTGTTATGCATGGCACAATTTTAGGAATTATATGTGATATTTAATGTGCGTTACCAAGGGGATCCACTGGGATATCCCCTACGGTGATACATCGAAAGCTTGAGTAGGCTATAAAGCCGAACTCGCATCAAGCTCAGGTGGGCCATAAGGACGGACTGCATGGGATCTAGATCCCGTATTATGATTATGCTATCGTGGTATTATGGGAATTTGCATATTATTTTTCATTCATGGACATTGTAACTTGACTCCATCTCTTTATGTATGCATGAGCAGGAATGTTGTCATCCTTTATGGTTGGACCCTATTACTCTTGTTGTCATTTTATTCTATATTACTTGTTGGGCTTTGCAGCTCTCTTGTGTTTGCATCATTCTAAGTAAGGGCAAGACTACAGTTGATTGTGAGCCTAGCAATGTGGGATCCAGTGTCTCGACGTGTACAGAATTGTCCCAGAAAAAGGATATTCAGGAGTTTTATCATGGTGTCCGGGTCTATGGATGTATAGCCTTTATGGGTCCTGTTTTATTTTCTTTTGTAAAGCTTCGGATATATGACCCGTTGTATGTGACGGTACGATGTCCAATTTTGTGTATATAGTCTTGCTATAATTATTAACTATTGTGATGTGTTCTCTTGTAACTCCAGTAGGTGCCATCTATTGTTAACATTTTCCCTTGCTTCCTCGGCCGGGGTTTCTAAGGGAGAAGTGTCAAGAATAGATGATACATGCTAGAGTTACAAGAGAACACATCACAATAGTTAATAATTACAGCAAAACTATATAAACAAAACTGGATATCGTACCGTCACATAAAATGGGCCATATACCCGAAATTTTACAAAAGAAGATAAAACAAGGCCCATAAAGGCTACACATCCATAGAACCAAACACCATGATAAAACTCTCGAAGATTTTTTCTCTAGGACAGCTCTGTACATGTCTAGACACTGGACCCCACATTACTAGACTCATCATCAATCGTAGTCTTGCCTTACTTGGAATCATGCAAACATAAGTGAGATATAAAGCCTAACAAATAATATAGAATTAAATGGAAACAAGAGTAACAGGATCCAATCATAAATGATGATAACATCCCCGCTCATGCATACATAAAGAGGCTAAGTCAAACCACAATGTCTATGAATGGAACATAAGATGCAAGTTCCCATAATACCACTTAACATAATCATAATATGGGATGTAGGTCTCACACAAGTTCGACCTTATGGCCCACCGAAGTTTGACATGAGTCTGGCTTTAGAGCCCACGAGAGCTTTCGATTTATCACTGTAGGGGATATCCCAGCGGATTTGATCCACAGCGCGTATTAAGTATCACATGTAATTCTCAAAACCGTGCCATACATAACAAATACATTGTACTCCACACAAAACCCATGCATAAGACCACTTATAACGACATGCACAAACCAATTATACTCACATAATAATGATTGAAATGCATTGGGTGTACACAAATATAAGGACAACATGTTTCATGAAGAATAGAAAAAAGATTTTCAATCACATCTAGACATATTTTGGAACTAAAAAGAAACCACCCAAGACTCGGCCAAATAATCAAATTCAGTACAAAATTGAAGCTTATCGAGTCTAGTTTACAGCGCAACAAATGGATCTCGAATCCGATTTTTCTACTAAAAGTTATGCTCAAAACAGTAAAGCATATACAATCTAAAACGAGAAGTCAACTTTTAAAACCGGGAAGTCGAAGTCGACTTCTTCATCACTTTAATCGATCCGCATCTAGACATATAGAGTCAATTTTCACTCTCAAAAGTCAACTCCTGAGACCCAGAATGAAACGGACGAACAAAACGCTTCCCAAAATCAGCCAAAAATTACATAGTTTGAAACCTAACCAAAATACATCATTTATTTGAGGATTATAGGGTGAAACAAACCCTATTTTGAAACTCAAGAGAGACCAATAAGATCAAACAAGAGAAGAGAGAAATTTATATAAAATTCCACATAGCTCCCAATACCAGCTCTCTCAATCTGTTTCATTCCTTTTTCCTTCTTTCTCCTTCTAAGCTTCTTCATCTTCATTCTTTGGTTTCCAAGATCAATTCCAGGCATAAGTTGACCCAAAACTTGGTCTCCAATCTATGGACATGATCAGCCATCGATTCATCCCTTAATGCAATAGACAACAACTTGGATTTTCTAGTGGAAGTAAAAAACAACACAACAACAGAAGTTGTGTTTCCTTCTGCAAAACCTTTGGCTTCTTCCGCTATATCCCTCTACTTTCCCCCAGCTAGTGCTGTCTTCACCTTCTCGTTGCCTATTTTATCCCAAGTTAAGGACAATTCAGCCTGTTTTGGAACCAAAATCCCATCGAGAGAATGCCTTTTCTCAACCTCCAGCTTCGTTCTTACTATCGGTCCAAGTTCATCAGCTTTAGGGCCAGTTTCCGTAGAGCCAATATAAGATTGTATAGATCCTTCAATCAGATTTACCTGATCCCATGTTGTTCCATCAACATCTCTATCTCTCTGTTTCTTCTTCAGTGCTTCCAATGTTAATTCTTGGAGCCTGGCACTATCAACAGCATGCTTGAAGGTCTTGGGCTGAAGCATCATCACCATTGGCCTCAACTCTTCGTTCAAGCCAATTATGAAGCTTGAAACAAAATAGGACTCTGTTAAATAGGGGTTATGATTAAGCATATGTTAAATAGGTGTTATGATTAAGCATCAAGGTCATCAGCTCTTCAAACCTAAATTGGTATTCCATCACCGACCCTACCTGCCTGATTTTGTTGAACTCCTCCACCACATTAGACAAGCCCCGATCTCCAAACCTTTCCTTAGGCTACCCCATTTTAAGGGATTCCTCTTGGTTAGAATTTCCGCGATAATCATTAAAGAATTCCATGGGAAAGCTGTAATGATACTTCTTACTTAGTATCATTGCAAACTCTTGCAGTTGCTCACGTAACATATGACTGAAGTCCTTGCTCATATCATGTACCACACTTCTTGTTTCCTTGTCCAATTTAGCTTATCCCCTTCTTATATTTCTTGTTGTTTCCAGCTGAAAATGCAGCCTTCTTTTGTTGCCATTAAGACTCCATTTGTCTCATGCATGAACTACTCCCCATGGTCGACTTCTCACCAATAGAACACTGCAAAGACCAAGGAGCAGGAGTTATGTACATCCTTCTATTTTGCCTCTTGTTCCCTTTGCTCACAGCCTCAAGCCCCAACCAACAAGGAGCTGGATAAGTTGGAAGAATGCACTGAGAAAATTCATTATCAATTCAAGCATGGTCCCCAATCTCTTACAAGTAGCCTTTATATAGGCCTTAGCTAGCTGTTAACTGATTCCTAACAGCACCCATGTGTTTCTAACAACTTGTAAAAATATCCTAACAAACCATTGCAACCCTATTACAATGATGCCCATCTATTGTTCCTTGGGTCATGAGAAAACATAGGTTAGAAAATTCAAGCACTCAAATGATTGGTACTTTATCTTAGATAGGTTTTATATGCACTCCATGGGATTTAAAACAATTCATCTTTGGGAGAAAATGTTGTATCTCCCCAGGTAATATATTCTAATCTCGTATCTCTTTAAATTTAAATGTTTTTGTTGATTTGGTTTTCAACCTTGACTGTTTGCCTTGATTACATATGTGATTAAATATTGATTATTTCTATTTGCTGATTATTAAAGCCTTGAAGATGAAATCGCCTTTTGCTCATCAGTATGAATTGTTTTGGATATGACCTTATGGTGCTAATTGAGGTACGTCTGTACCTGTGAAAATACATGCTAAATTATATTCTAGTGTCTTAAATGAACTTGCTCATCGAGTGATACGTCCTAATGTTTTGATGACGAATTTTGCTGAGTGTATGATTGATAAAATTCTTGAATTAGCTTGTTCGTCTTCTACGGTTGATGTTTTGGAATGCAGTGAAGTTATGCTTATCGTTTTGGATGATCTTTGCATTATGATGAAAATGATTGTTTGTTGACTAAGGTATTTCTGTACCTAAGTGAATTCATATTTGATTGAATGTTCATGATTTGCATTTAGACAATTAAGTGGAAAATCTTGATGTTTTGATGAGGTGGTAGTCAAATGATTGGTTTGCCTACAATTGTATTAGGTTATAGGTAATATTTTTCACTGTTTTAAAAATCTTTATGAGTGACGATGTTTGGTGTGCTCATGAGTGGCACAATTCTATGTATCTAGTTTATGTGATTTAAATTATAAATGCATTAAGCGATAGGTTGATTGAGCTCTCTTGAGTAATGATAGGATCGATCAAGTGGTTAAATCTGTTTTAAGATTACTTGAAAATGTTTGGGAAACTTGAAACCTGCTTGAATATGTTTCTTGATTTATTTGGGTACACATGAAGTGTATTCAATGATAGGATCGATCAATTGAATATGTTTCTTGACCGAGTGTCCAATCCTTATCAAGATCTTCTCTTAGGATTATTTACTTGCTGCAATTCTATCTCTTAAAATAAAATTAATGCATCTAGGAGTTATTGAATATGAGTTTTGATAATATGATTGAATGTTTGAAAATTGCTTGTCCCGAGAATATATGTTATTGTGAATGAATTTATTATTTGTGTATTTGAGGATAAAGTAGTTGTTTTTTGTGCAATAATATTTTGTGATAAGTTCTCGTAGGAGTGAATAAATTGTTCATGGATTAAAGTCTTGAAATGTGGATTTCAAGTTCATCCATACAGTGGTGCATATTTCCAGCAAGTATCATAAGATACTCGATTAAACTGTGAAGTTAATTGAGTAAGTGTGAATAGATATAGGTCTCTATAGAATATTAGTCGAGTAATGGGGAAGTGTTACTCGAGTTGCTAAGATAGAATAGATATTTCTAAAAAAAGCTCGAGCTTGTCACTCAAGTGTCATAGGTCTAGAATCCTAGTGCTTAAAAACACTTTAGCTTTTGATATATTAGTTCAAATTTTCTTAGGCTTGATTTATGATTTTCAATTATTTGCTTTTGTTAATTAATGTTTTCCTAAATTGTCAGGATGACATATTTGTATGTGCTTATATGCAAAGACTGATTAGCAATTTTGATTCATCATGATGTGAATGCTAAATTCTATTAAGCCTTGAGTGTTAATTGAATTTGTGGCTTATTTGTAGGGGAAGCTTATCCTCTATTTAAATCTATCTAAGGTTTGATTTCTTAATAAAATAGTTAAATATTATGTTTGATCAACTTGCTGTTAAGTATATATATTCTTGCAATATTTGTTAATACTTAATCTTAGAATGAATATTTCAAAACAGGGAGAGAATTCCTTATTATTTGTATTGCTTCCGTATGATTGTCAAATAGTATTCTCCTTCTCGAAAAGGATATTAAGTGCTTATATCTTTTAAAGAATAAAATTCTATTTCACTCTTTCATAAAAATGGGACAATCTTTTTCGGAAGATTGATATTTTCAGGGGGAGCCTCTCTAGTTTTAAAAGTGTGCTCAAACCTTCTTTTTTTTTTCCCTTAAAGATTCATTGAGCTAATGACAATAAACTCAGTGAGAGTTTTGTCTCTTGATAGCTTATTCCTCAAAAAAATGAAAATTTCTAAAAGGGGGAGAAGGTTATTCTCTTGATATTCACATGCTTCATGCGGTATCAAACTTCTTATCTTTTTTGCTAATGACAAAATGGTGGAGAAGGTTTAGTGGAACATTTGTGGTGGATGATCTCTTGAATAGGGGGAGATTGTTGAGTTTTTTATTCTAAATGTTTTGATGTTGACTGCATTTATGCCAAAACTTTAATGTCTTATCATGTTATGTTCTCATATCTTATTAATATCTCTTGTATTATTTTATATTAAGGATAATGTTAAGTTTATCTTGATAAGATATATGTCAAGGTTGCTTTAGTCAAGAAACGTCTATAGGTTTATCCTTTAGTATGTTCTATCTATTAATATTCTCATATGTGCTAGAGTGTTTTAGCCATATGTTTTATTGATGTGTTTCTAAATGCCTTTCTTTGGAGTTAATTCTAAATATAATGCATCAGTGTTTTGCTCTTGATATGCTAAGTATTTTATGTGGCAGCATCACCCAAGGTTTTAGAGTAATGTATTCTATATTTCATAATTGATGTTTAAGTGCTAGACATCAAGATTGTTAAGTAAATGATCGTATACTCAAGTGATGGTACTTGAGTTTTGATTTGAAAGATTTATATTGTCTTATACTTCATATTAAGGTTGTGCCAATAACCTTACTATGTTTTGCTAGTGATTAATCTTGCTCATTTTTATGTGCCTATTATATCAATAGGTTGCTCTAGGATTTCATGGGATATCTTAAGTATCCTAATGCATTAGTGTCATGGATAAATGTCATATATCCCCATAACACTTAGAGTTAGCTTAAGGTTGGGTAATATCTTAGGTGCTCAAAATATGTTGAAGCATCGTTAAATTCAAAGAGCGATGTGCTTTAGTTGCTGCAAAAAAACATCTAACATCTATGCTCTTGAACATGTATGTATATATGCTTGGGCAAGTGATTCTATGTTATAAATTCAAAAAGCCTAAGTTATTTATTTGATATTTAATATCATATTCTTAAGGCTCTCATTGTTTTGAAATTTAATAGAACATTTGAGACTTTATTAGTTGAATGCTCGTTACTTTCATTCTTGTATTTATAGGATTGTTGATGTCAAGCAGCATTTGGTTAAGTTACTGAAAATTCATTCTCTCGGGCTTTTAGTCGAGTAATGGTTAATCACTCGATTAAGAATGAAGTCGCATCTAAGAGGTGCTATCTTAAAACATCTAGAAATGATGTATGTATTCCAATGAATTTTTCCTAGTGTTGCTCATGTTTAGGTTGAATGCATTTGAGTAATAGAACTCTAAAGTTTATACCCTTCAAGAATTACTTGAAGTTTGCATGAGTAGTATATGTGTATTATGCTTATAGCATAAAAATCATATATGCTTTGATCTGCTTATACGTGTTCTTGTTTTTATAAGAATGATTGAAAAATCATGATGCTTTAGATGGCCTATATCATAGATATAATTCTTATCCATGTTCAGTAACATATTTTGTGCTCAACATTATGCAAATGCTTTCTGAAATACCATGAAAAACAGTTTCATTTGAAAATCATCCATGGATTTGAATGTGCATTCTCCTTTAAATAAATCTGTTAGCTCTAATCTTTTGTGAGAGGCTTTTGATAGTGAACACAGGGATATCAAAGAAAATTATCTTCAGGAATCTTGAGTTCCATCCATCAGTCAAGAGGAGCATATAGAAGAAGAGGTAACCATTTCATCTTCTTATGATAAACTGACATTATTGATAGGATTAATGAATATGAAAAACTTTTTTCAAATGAAAATTTGTTAACTGTTTTTAATGATTTATTTTCTTAATTTGAAAAGCTTCGAATGGATAATAATTTTCTTAAATCTCAACTTGAAATATTGTCAAAAAAAGTAGAAGCTTTAAAATCAAATGATACTAACAAATCTTTAAGAACACGTAATCGAAAATTTTCTAGGAATGTTAATAGGAACAAATATGCCAAGTCAAAATGTAACACCCCAAAATTCTCCTCAACTTTTATTTACATCATTGGTAGCAAAAGAGTTACAAATACACACCCTGGGGCTATCTTACACACAACTGAGTCTAATCAATTACAACATCGACACCTTGCTCACAACTCGCCCCCAAAGATCTTTTCGGTCGGGATCGCCCTGTACACACAGCCACTTAAGACCGATGTGGCACCATCCCACTCCCAATATCAGCTTCCATACTTGGAATGATGTTAAAAACAAGGTGAGCCGCAAGGCTAGCAAGTATATCTGAAATAAAAAGGGCACAGGAGGGAATTAAGGCGAGACATAATTATCATACCCATTACATGAGAAATGACCATGCTATGATTTATAGCCCCGTATACTCATATTATACTTTACGACATCTTGCATCTATGTGTATTACATATAACCATGCCTTACTATACCACATTGTGGCCCATGCCATGTCTCAAAACACGTTATACACAGTGCAATGCTTTACCATGCTTGACATTCATGCTATGATATAGACTTGATCGACACACAAATGCTCATACCACGTGCACTTATGTGCACTCCACAAGCCAAATGTCTATATATAAATATTCCATGACACAGTCCTTTTATTCATTTGCTCACACAACATGCATCAATGTGCATTCCATATGCCATGTTCATAATAAAGATACCATGTTAACATGCTATTCTTATTAGTTTTAGAAGCTGTAAAAGTTTCAAGGGTTAGCTTTTTACCTTGCTATACCAAGGAGCAAGATGCTCCATCTTGGAATGTCCGAAGAAAGGCATTTAATTTTCCTAGCTCCTTTGAGTTTAACTAAGTAGGATCAGCCTCTATGGAATCCACTTTATCAGTTTCTTCTCTGGAATCTTTATTGGATAGGTAGCTTTGGCGCTTTATATTTTTGAAGCCTCCAATCCTGCTCAAGACCACTTCTTTCCCGTGCAATTTGAACAATGTTTCCCTAGTGTGTCGTGGCCTTTTGCAAAAAGTGCACCATTGCCCTTCACGATTAGGTCCATGATTCTAAAATCCAGATTTCCAAGGGATCTAAACTCCAGGTTTGCCAGGCTTGATTCCTCCTCCTCCCTGTTTGCTAATCATTAGTTCTGACCCTTCGTTGTTGTGTTCTGTAAGCATGGCGTATCTTCGATTTTTCTCACTCCTGATGATGGCAAACACTTCGTTTAAGTTAGGGAGTTTATCCTTACCCAGGACTTGAATCCCCACTTGATCAAATTCTAGATTTAGTCCGACTAGAAACTCAACTATTCGATCTCTCTGAACGATCTGATTAAGAGTAGCAACATCCTCTTGGCATACCATTTTGATAGCTTGATAGTGATCAAGCTCCAACCATAATCCTTTCATCTGGTTGTAGTACTCTGTCACTGTCAACTGCCCTTGCGAGTTTATCTTTGTTTTAACTTCAAGGATCACCGAAGCATCCTTGACTCTTGAGAAGGTTTGTTGGAAAGTCTCCCATACCTCCTTGGTTCTGCTTAGGAACATAAAATTCCTACCGATCTCCGGCTGCATTGAACTCCACAGCCAAGACATAATCCGTGAGTCTTCCACATCCCAGGTCGTGAACACTAGATCTGCTTCCTTTGGTGGAATTCCACTTAGGTGATTCCCTTTCTCGCGTCCTTTGAGGAGAGTCTTGACCAGTTGAGCCCATTGTACGTGATAATTTTAGTACTTCTGTCATTTGTTTGGAAATTGAATTTTTCAACATTTAATGTCAGATTTTAGTGTCAAAGATCTAGTGGAAGGGCTCACATTGATGTACAGCAAGAAGGTATGGACAAAACTGTTACAGATCAGGTTTTTGTTTTAGTAATTAACCCTTATTTTTATCATGCAAAAGTTGTTGACAAAATTGATATTGCTGTTAGTGATTCTATTTGGCTATGGTTTTGTGTGTGTGTGTTTTTTTTTTTGGTACTCTTTCATGAATAATATGAAGCCTAACTCTTTTTTTACAGAGTGTTGTGTCAATCTGATATCATGATTTAAAAATTTTCAATTGGATATCACTGTTTCATTTGCAGTATGCTTAATCAAGAGAAGAGATGCCAATCTCATTAATGTTAAAAAAATTGGGTTTATCTGTTTTTAGCATTCTAGTGGTTTTATTCATGTCAACAAGCTAGTACTATCATATTTTGTTTGTCTTGTCATATGGTTCTTTTTTTAGTTTGTAAATGCAAAAAAATGCACTTTATGTTATTTTTTTCTCATAGAGCTGAAAACTGCCTCAGTTTTCTTCCAACTCCGCATCTAAACGTTTTTTTATCTCAGCGGATGTAAGTTTTATGGAAGAAAAATCCTATTTTGGTGATTCTTATCCTCAGGGGGAGACTAGTTTCTAGAAGAGGAAAACAGGGATTTGTCTCTTCCTATTTTTCCCTCTTCCTCAAATCATTCTCCTGCTTCTCCTTGGGATATTCCTCACAAGTCACTAGAAATGATACATAGAGAACAACATCAGTCTCCTGACTCTCCTCCTTGTCCATTAAAGGTTTATTCAAGAAGAAAGACTCCAAATACTCAACCTACACATGCTGAATCACTGAAACTGAGTTTTGAATCTTAGAATTCTAATGATGAACTAGCTCAACAAGTGCGGCCTTCTAATCCAGCCATGACAGATTCTAACTCAGGTGTCAACTCTCAATCTGAAACTAAGTTCAATGACCTAGATATCCCTATTGCCTATAGAAAAGGAGCCCGGAATTGTACCAAGCATCCTCTCCATTTGTTTAAGACCTATTCTCATTTATCTCCTAAACATAAAGCCTTCTTAACCAGCCTTGACGCCATACCTATTCCTGAGAATATATCTGAAGCTTTAAGTAGTGAGAATTGGAAGGATGCCATGAAAGTGGAGGTGGCATCTCTTGAGAAAAATCGGACCTGGGAGTTGGTTGATTTTCCAAAAGGAAAGCGGTCAGTAGGATGTAAATGGGTATTCACAGTCAAGTACAAATCTGATGGGTCTTTAGAGAGGTATAAGGCTAGGTTGGTGGCTAAGGGGTATACTTAAACCTATGGGGTGGACTATTTAGAAACTTTTGCCGCTGTAGCAAAAATGAATACTGTGTCATGAACCTAGGGTTCATAATGGACTGAAATGGACAATCGGAAAGATTCGATTGAATTAAGGTTAAGAGCAGAATGTATTAGAGGGAAAATTGAAGAGGAATGGGGAAGAAATTAGAGAGAAAATGAGGGAGAGCAGAATAGAAAAATGAGAGGGAGATTGTAGAGAAATTGTAGAGAGAGAATCAGATTTCAATTATCAATTCAAGCATATCCCCTTCCTACAGCTGAGGCAATATATATAGCCTCACTTAGCTACCAAATAAAACTCTCTAACCAACTAAGCTACAAGGCAAAAAGGGAAATAACAGAATAACAACACCCATGTGCTGTAACCAAATTACAAAGATACCCCCTAACCATAATTGTAACTCAATTACAGCTTTGCCCCTATAATACCCAAGATCGTGACAATTTCCCCCCCCCTTGAAATGTTTCTTGTCCCCAAGAAACTTATTACCACCTAGCTGTTACTTCTTTATCCAATGCCTATCTTCACCCATCGGTTTCTTCTTCGCTTTTCTTTCTTCTTATCTTGTTTTTTCCTTTTCTTTTGCCTTCTCTTTTCTTTCTCCTCATCAGCAACAACATTATGTCTTGTTGCCACACCAATTTCAGCCATCCGCCTCTTCCTTAGTGCTATCAAAAATGGTTCCAAATGTGCCGTCACTCCTACAACCCCATCCTCCAACTCTTCTTGCTGCAAGGTTACCTTTGCTTTGTCTTGTGTGCCCGTGCCAATGACATACATGTGAGATGTTCCAAGCAAGGTGTTCAGTGCAATCCTTTGTTCCTTCTCTTTAGGCTCCTTATTTTGCTGTTTCAAGAGATCAATGGCATCAGGAGTCTCAGCTCTAGTGGCAGTGCTTGAGAAGTTGCCAACTAATTGAGTGTCATCCTCCACTTCCTCCTCCCCAATCACTTCTTCCATGCACTCCTCAGCCCTTTCCATAGCCAAGACCAAGGGAGCAGTACGTTTAGACTCCTCCATATCTTCAGTAGGGGCCTCCTTAAGTGGAAATACTTTTACTTGTTGGTAGCTGGAGTACACCAAGGATTTACTTTCAGCAATCTTGTTCTTCTTCGGCTTCTCCATTTTAAGAAACTCTTCCTTATTAAAACTTCCATGATAGTTATCAAAGTATTTGGTGGGAAAACTATAATGATACTCCTTAGATAGTATCATTGCAAACTCTTGCAACTTCTCACAAAACATTCGACCGAATTCCTTGCACTCTTCGTGTATTACACTTCTTGTTTCCTTGTCAACTTGGCTGATCCCGTTCTTCTTTTCCTTGTTGCTGCCCACTAAAAATGCAGCCTTCTTTGGCTGCCATTGAGACTCCATTCCAGCTGAAAAGGAAGCTTTCTTCTGCTGCAATTGAAGGCTCATCTGCTCCATGTATGCACTGCCTCCCCTAGCTTCACGAGTAGGACACCCTACTGAAAATGCAGCACTGTTCCGCTACAATTGAGGCTGCTCTCTTGCATGAAAATTAACCATTGAAAATGCAGCATCATTCAACTGCAATTGAGACCCCATTTCAACTGAAAATGAAGAATTTTTCTGCTGCAATTGAGGCTCCCAGGGTCTCCAACATGCACTGCGCCCCTTAGCTGATTTTTCACAATCAACATACTTTGAAGACCAAGGAGCTAAATACATACTGCTCTTCTTCAAACAAGTTATCCCAAAATTCAAAGCCAAAATTAACCTTTGTTTACCTTACTAGCAGCCTAGGATTTGATTGGAATTACCACCTGAAATTACTGCTTCATTAATGAAGTCGGACCGCAAAAGAGCGCTAGAATTCACAGCCAAGAATCACTCATCCAAATTTGCCTTCCACAATCCACTCCCAGCTGCTCCAAACTTTGCTGGAATCAAATACCAAAATTGCTGGGCTTCTTAGTCGAGATCCAAGACCTATTCCGCCACCTTCAGAGCCATCAAGAACTGGTCGGAGGACTTGCCTAACGTACTTCACCTCCCAACGACAAACAAGAATTTTCAAACTTCCGTCGAGCCGGCTTTGATCACCCTTGAAGCCAATTGGACAGTGCTACTGTGGGTTCTCTATTGCTGAATCACTCCTAGGAGCGGCCGAGAATCACCGACTCTAAATCTTCAACCAAGATTGCTTAATCTTGGACAATTGCGATCGCTTTGGGTCTGCTCGCATCGCCTCGGACTTGGTCCACTTCACACCTGTCACTTCTGGCCAGCTTCGTCCTCAATTCCGACCCAAAATTGTCGGAAATTTGTTTGGATGTTAAACGCAACTAACACCGAAGAGTGTTGGAATTCAATTGCAACCAAAAACCCGTCGTCTCAGCTATCAGCAGAGAAACAACCTCTGGGTATTGCTGCTATCTATTTCGACAGCCAAAATTCCAGCTTCGAAGCTACCACCTGCTTCCCTCTCAATATTCGAACAGGAGGGCCCAGATTCAAGGCGACAATCGCCTCACCTTAGCTGCCCAGGGAAGTCGCCAACCCAATCACCGTCCCCTACTGGTTGCGACTTCTATTTCCATGTCTGACCCAATCTCTATCACCTACCAATTTCGAGTCCGACAGTGCCTTCCTTGAGCGATTGTGTTGCAACTAGCGAAATTCTGCAAAATCGAGAATCGATGGCTGCAGTTTCTTCAAAATTCTCCTGCAAACAACTTTGAGGATGGGAAGGCCTTACTCGTATGGGAATTCCAATAAACTGGAACTCCCTTAGGAGTCGCCATACCGTGCCTACTCCAGCTGCCCAATTGTGCCTCCAAAATATGAGCCCAACCGTTAAGAATTTGTCGGAATCACAATCGGATCTATTTGGCCAAGTCGCCTGCCAATTCTGAATCGTTCGGCCTGTTCGTTTGCAATTTCTAACCAATGCTCACTGAATTCACAACTGAGGGTCACTGCTGGCTTAGCCTTCAAGACTTGATTGAGAATTGCTTGCTCACTTGTATCTGCCGGAATCGCCGAATTCTGCAACTCATCCGCTTCCACTAAGAGTCGCTTGAATTTGCTTTTAATGACCGTCTTGCTCCGCTTCGAATCTGGCTTGCTTACTTCAAATCTGTTCGGACACTATTGATTTTCCAAAACCACAGTCAAGGAATGATTGCTCTGATACCAATTTGTCATCAACTTAGGGTTCATAACGGACTGAAATGGACAATCGGAAAGATCCGATTGAATTAAGGTTAAGAGCAGAATGTATTAGAGGGAAAATTGAAGAGGAATGGGAAGAAATTAGAGAGAAAATGAGGGAGAGCAGAATAGAGAAATGAGAGGGAGATTATAGAGAAATTGTAGAGAGAGAATCAGATTTCAATTATCAATTCAAGCATATCCCCGTTCTACAGCTGAGGCAATATATAATGCCTCACTTAGCTACCAAACAAAACTCTCTAACCAACTAAGCTACAAGACAAAAAGGGAAATAACAGAATAACAACACCCATCTACTGTAACCAAATTACAAAGATACCCCCTAACTATAATTGTAACTCAATTACAGCTTTGTCCCTATAATACCCAAGATCGCGACATACTATATTAGGGTACTATTGTCCTTAGTAGCTCACTACGATTAATCATTACATCAATTTGATGTAAAAAATGCCTTCCTATATGGGGAGTTAAGAGGACAAGATATATGGAGATTCCCTCTGGGTTTGGGTTGCAAATTGAAGAAAAAAATGTTGTATGCAGATTGAAAAAGGCCCTTTACGGGCTGAAGGAGTCACCTAAGGCCTGGTTTGGGAGATTTATCAAGGTCATGCTCGGGTTGGGCTTCAAACAATGTCAAGGTGACCACACCTTGTTTATGCATCACTCGGTTACAGGTATAATAATAGTGCTTCTTATGCATGTTGATGACATTGCTGCAACCAGAAACAACCTAGAAGGGATGGATCGGTTAAGAGTGTGTTTTGCAAAGGAGTTTGAAATCAAAGAGCTGGGAAAATTAAGGTACTTCTTAGGTAAAGAAGTAGCAAGATCTAAGGAGGGGATTTTTATTTCTCAGCACAAATATGTACTTGACCTATTGAAAGAAACCGACTTACTTGCAGGAAGGACTGCTGATACTTCTATTGAACAAAACCATAGGATTGGGGCTGATCTTGACACAGGTACAGTTGACAAGGGCTCGTATCAAAGGATGGCAGAGAGACTTATCTATTTGTCACATACTAGGTCGGAGATTGCCTATGCCGTAAGTGTGGCCTGCTAATTCATGCATGATACTAGGGAAAGTCATCTAAAGGCAGTACAAAAGATCCTTCACTATCTAAAGGGCACACCAGGTAAATGAATTTTGTTTAATAAGCAGGAAACCTTAACTTTGGAAGCTTACACTGATGCAGACTATGCCAGGTCTCTTATGGATAAAAGATCCACATCCGATTATTGCACATTTTTAGGGGGGAGTCTTATCACTTGGAGAAGTAAAAAACAAAATGTGGTTGCAAGATCTAGCGCTGAGGCTGAGTTTAGAGCTATGGCTCTAGGTGTTTGTGAGGTATTGTGGTTAAAAATTGTGTTGAATGATCTGCAGGTTAAGTGGACAACTCCTATGTGGCTTTATTGTGATAATAAGTCCGCAATCAACATAACCCATAACTCGGTTCAACATGACTGGACCAAACATGTGGAAGCAAATATTTTGACGAAAGGATTATCAAGCCAAGTGTTTCACAAACTCTTGAGCAAGATGGGAATGTATGACATACACTCACCATATATTCCTAGCTTGAGGGGGAGGTGTTGGCGGACGGCTACTTCTTTCTTATTTGTTCTGCTTTCCTAATTTAGTGCACACTGATATTATGCACAATCAGTGTGATTGATTTCCTTAGGTGCTCTTTCCTTATTTGCTTGATTGCTTTGTTAACATTCAATTGTATATTTCTTTCCTTTTGTATATATTTCCTAATGTAATCTAGAAATCATCTAATTAGGAAAATTCCTAATTAGACTTAGGAATGTTGCCTATTATGATAGGCGTGTATGTGTATATATCGACTGTTGCTTTAGCCTTAAAAAAATGAGATTGGAGATTATTTTTTTCATCCTTTTGATAGTTCCATAGCCTTAGAAAAACAATCAAACCATACCTGGGGGGACTATTTAAGCCCATAAAGGGCTTTCTTTAGTTTGCATACCTTTCCTAAAAAAGCTTTGTCAAAACCTTGAGGGGTTCCATAAACACCTCTTCCTCTAAATTCCCATGCAAGAAAGCATTCTTCACATCAAATTGCTACAACTTCCATCCATAATATGTTGCTAGAGCTAATAGGATACGCACAATTGTCATTTTGGTCACGGGTGCAAAAGTTTCTAGGTAATCAATACTATACATTTGAGTGTATCCTTTAGCAACTAGCCTGGCCTTATACCTCTCTAGGGTCCCATTTGCATTATATTTTAGGCTAAAAACCCATTGGCAGCCCACAGGCTTGACCCCCTTTGGCTTAGAAACAATGTCCCACGTTTGATTTTTTTCCAAGGTCTGCATCTCCTCCTGCATTGCTTGAACCCAATTTTGATCTTTGAAAGCCTCACTAACTGTCTTAGGAATAGGAATGGCATCCAAGGAAGTTAGGAATCCTTTATGTTTTGAAGACAAATGATGATAAGAAATATAATTAGCCAATGGGTGTTGAGTGCAGCTTTAATGCCTTTTTGAAGGGAAATAGGCGGGTCTAAATCACTAGCAACAGAATTAGGCAGTGAAACAGAAGGAGAGTAAGTGATTTCAATACCTGGATTTGGAGAGGGTATAGGTGCTAGGGGAGGATCTGGAATAGGCTATTGCTGTTGTGTTCGCATCTTAAAAACTTAGGGAGACCCTTTGAATCGAATCGGTGAGGATGGTAGCAGAGTTGAAGGCTACTCTGCTTGAGGTTCTTGCTGATTCAGCTCATCAAAAGGAAGAATAAATGAATCATGGATCTGAGAATCATGAGGCGTGTCCAAAAGAGGTAGGTGTCATGTGTCGCGAGATAAGGAGAGGGTGTTAGTGTAATTGGGCTATACTAAGGGTAGTAAGTAGTATATTAGAAAGTATGCTTTAAGGAGTTGTAAATTGTTTGTTGCTGCATTAGGGAGCTAGTACATTCCCAGCAATAGTAATCTGTTATCGTACATGGGATGGGTGGGATTAGCTATATATATGAGTTGATCATTTCTCCAATAATTAATGAATATTCTCGTAAGTTTCCATTCTCTCTCTTGTCTCATCTCTCTCATATTCTCTGTCTCCCTCTTTCTTCTTCTTGGTCACCATTCTTGATTGTCCAATTGATCGAGTAAACCAGTTAAATTCTCGGGAGCTGACATTTGGTATCAGAGTAGTGTTCTTAGGCATCGACAGAATAGGAAAAGGTTATCCATATGGCCGAAGGAACGAGGATGAAACATATGGAGTCCCAATTGCAACAAGTGGCTACAACAATGATGGAGATGCAAACAAGAATGGGGACTCTTGAATCCTCGATTGGAGCAGGGGTGGATGCTCGGATTGATCAGGCCATAGAAAGGTGGCGGGGTGCGAATCGTGAACAAAATGCTCTGTTTCGCGAGCAGGTGATGGAACAGATGCACCAAATCATGCGAATGTTTGCATCCCAGTAGCCGGTAAGACTTTCACCTGACTTTCTACAGAGGGAGAGGTCGAAACCTATTCTTCAAGGAGTAGGAACGAAGCGTCAACCATTAGGAATGTTGGAATTTAAATTTGAGGCAGAAGGAATTGAAGATAATATAAGGGAGAGAAGACCGAGAGCTCAAGCTAATTGTTACCAGTCGAGCTTTTCGGTACCCAAATTGGAGATTCCACTCTTCAATGGGGAAAATCCGAGATGGTGGATAAGGAGGTGTGAGCATATGTTCACCCTGTATCAGGTACAGGAACAATAGAAGGTCACCTTGGCCTCTGCTTACCTGAACGATATGGGTGACACGTGGTTCCAGTGATGGATCGTAGTGAAAGAAGGCAGCCCGTTGAATGAGTTCGCTGACGACTTATGTGAAAGGTTTGGAGACAGGAGTATACGAGATATAATTGAAGAATTCAACAAGCTCAAACAACTGGGATCGGTGCAGACCTATCAGCTCAAATTTGAGGACTTGAGGTCTTTAATGTTGGTACACAATCCCCATATGTCAGAAGAGTATTTTGTATCGAGTTTTATTAGTGGTCTCGGAGATGAGGTGAGACCCATGGTGAAGATGATGCAACCGACGACAGTGAGATAGGCTGTGGAGAGTGCGAGGTTGCAAGAAATGACGATTGAGGCTCTGCTAAAGAAGCAACTTAGCCAAGTGAAAGGAGTGATTTTTGGAGGGTGGCAGTTTGGTAATAAGACTTTAGGAAGAGAGATGGGGCACAATGGAAAGGGGTCCTAGCATTAGCTCTTGGAGCCCTTAATCTGATAAATGGAGGTTAAATGGAACGGAGACGCTAAGCGAACCTATGTTATAGGTGCGGAGATAGATACTTTCCTAGACATAGATGCTAACACCAAATCCTGTTACTGGAAAGGGAAGATGAGGAAGAACTAGCGAGACCTTGGAGGTGGACGGAGAAGATCAAGGAGAAATCTCTCTCCATGCAATGAAAGGGTTAGCGCACAGCAAGATCATTAAGGTGGAAGGTAGAGCTCACCATTGTCAACTAATGGTACTCATTGACAGTGGAAGTACCCATAGCTTCCTGGAAGAAGGTATGGCAAAGAAATTAGGGTGTGAGGTCTTGAACTCTCACCCCCTCTCGGTGATAGTGGCCAACGGAAATAAGGTTTTAAGTCAATCATCGTGTTTGGGATTCTGCTGGGAGATGAATGAGGAAGAATTCGTGGCAGACTTGAGATTGTTGAAGTTGGGAGGCTGTGATGTGGTTCTTGGGGTGGACTGGATGAGGGGAGTGAGCCATTAGCTTCGATTTCAACAAAATGAAGGTGACCTTTGAGAAAGAAGGAAAAAGAAGGGTACTCAAGGGCAGTCAAGAATTAGGGCTGTGCAAGATGATAACAGGAAAAAGACTCTAGAGGATGCTTAAGAGCAAGTTTTCTCAAGTAGAGTAGCTGTTCTCTATCCAGGCCTTGGGAGTCATCGAGGAAGGACAGGAGCTAGAAGGCGAATTGTCAATTAAAGTGAGCAGCCAACCACATGACCAGTGGAAGGTACACAAAACAAACTCCCTTAATATGCTATTAATTGAATTCAAGGACACCTCTTTTCCGAACCCAACTCCCTTTCTCCTAGACGGTTCTGTGACCATACCATCAATCTCAAGCCCAATTTCGAGCCAATTAATGTAAGGTCCTACCGTTATCCCCCGAAACAGAAAACTGAAATAGAAAGACTAATCAAAGACATGTTACAAAAATCGATCATTCAACCCAGCCATAGTCCTTTTGCGTCTCCCGTGCTACTTGTAAAAAAAAAGAATGGTTCATGGAGGTTTTGTGTTGATTATCGACAGCTCAATGCCATAACCATCAATGACAAGTTTCCCATACCCATTGTAGAAGACTTACTTGATGAGTTGAAACATGCATTTGTTTTCACTAAGCTGGACCTTAGAGCAGGTTACCACCAAATACGGATGAAGACTTAAGACATCCCTAAAACCGCTTTTAAAACTCATCAAGGGCACTACGAATTCAAGGTAATGCCCTTCGGACTCACCAACGCCCCAGCTACCTTTCAAGCATTGATGAACCAAATATTTGAACCCTACTTGCGTGAATTTATAATTTATTTTAGTATTTTTCAATGACATTATTTTGATTTATAACCCCTCATTTGCCAAGCACATACACCACTTGAAAACCACTTTTGAGGTCCTTAGACTCAATAAATTGTATGTTAAAGAGTCCAAGTGTGCCTTTTCACAGAGTCATGTGGAGTATTTGGGCCATATAATATCTAATGCAGGGGTAAGCACTGACCTTAGCAAGGTAGTAGCCATGGTGGAGTGGCCGAACCCTCAAAATGTTAAAGGATTAAGGGGATTTTTGGGTTTGACTGGCTATTATCGGCCGTTTGTCAAGGATTATGGCATAATCAGCCAGCCACTAATAGAGTTACTGAAGAAGGAGGGCTTCCAGTGGAATGATAGGGCCGATGAGGCCTTTGATAAACTTAAGAAGGCTATGAGTGAGGTGCCAACACCAGGACTGCCGGATTTTGACAAACCATTCGTGTTGGAGACTGATGCCAATGCTTCTGGAGTTGGGGTTGTATTGGTCCAGGAAGGTAGACCCTTGACATTTCTCGGCAAGGGCATTAGCGCCTTGACATCTTGGGTCAAGCATATATGAAAAGGAACTATTGGCAGTGCTGATGGTTGTAGATAAATGGCGTCACTACTTGGAGGGGAGTAAATTTGTGATCAAAATAGACCACGAGAGTTTGAAGTTCTTACTTCAGCAGAAACTACATACTCAGTTGCAACGTATGGGGATGACCAAATTAATGGGATTGGATTATGTAATCCAATAGTGGTAGGGAAAGAAAAACCTAGCTACAGATGCATTATCGAGGTGCTACGAAGAAGGGTATGCTGCTGCCCTCACAGTGGTAGTTCCATATTGGCATCGTGAAGTGGCTTCGAGCTATGAAACGAACAACAGCATTCGGGAGCTTTTACAACAACTAGTGGTGGATCCTAATGCCAAGCAAGGGTATACCTTGACCAATGGTCGCCGTCTCCATCTCCATTGCGGCCTCCAGCTCAGCAAGTCTATCTCTGATTTTGTTACAATAGAGAACAGATTTTGTATTTTGTTACAGTGTGTTAGTTGAACAGATTTTGTTTTTTATTCATCCAACATTATTTTACCTAATAGTTATTTGTTAACATTGTTGGTATCAGATTGTTATATGAAAATGATTTGTGAATTAGAATTTATTTAGTTTAATTTGAACAATGGGAAGCGATTTTGTTGACATGATTGGTAAAAATTTGGTGCCATAGTTTTCATACTTTTTATAACCATAGATTTGAAAAGTCCCTGCCAATTGGCCTAACTACCTTTATCATTCATTCGAAAGTGGTGTCACCGTGTTGGAATGAATCCTGTGCCTCTTTTAGTTGGTTCCAGGTTTCTATCTTCCCGGAGCAAATCTGAGGGAGCATCTGAGAACAGGGAAGATCCTGTGTATAATTTGGCTATGTTCTATAGATTTTGTTCAAAAAATGAAAGTTAATGTGTAAAGGGATCTAAATAAATTGTCATGATTCTGAATGCTCAAGTTAGAGATGATGTTTAATATGAATGCTTTATCTTTTGAGTTTGAAGCTGTCAATCATCTTATTATTGGAATTTTCTGGTGCAAGGCCCAATGTTTCGTTACAGAGATCTTTTTCTTGGATTTGAGGCATGTCAACAGTTACCAACTTTGGTTAGAACTTGCATTTCATGGTATTTTCTGTAGAAAAAATCTATGATATTGAGTGAATTTGTTCTTTATAAGGTACAAGTGCATGTGATTACCATGGATGGCATTTCCTGTAAAGAAACATGTCTTTTTCCTTCAAACTGTTGCCCTCACATGCTCCCATATTCGATCGGTTTCTTTTTCAATTAAGCTTCATGGCATCTAATGGAATATTTGTTCGTACAATTAGTACAATAATGCTGCCTGCTGCTGCTATTGTCTTATGCTTGTCTTCCCTTCTATTAAGACATCTTAAGAAGCTAAGCGGCAACTATTTATAAATATAACCTTTCTTTGGTCTATTTTTGAAAGCAGAATGTAATGGGATTAGGATTAGATTTCCCATTACATTCTTCGAGCAATTATGGAGAAGAGATGGCCCACTGATTTCATCTCCACAACAATTCAAGAAATACCAAAAATGGATTGATAATATGCTTCAACCAAAAAGCCAGAGATCATTTGTTAAATGCCTCGTCCTATGCATCATAATGTGTTTGCTAAACAAGGCTCTTAGGGAGGGATAAGCGTCAAGAGGTGATGATTGACAACAGCCCAATGAATGAAGGGATTCCTTGATGACAAAGCCAAGCCACCAACCCTTTTGGGGATTATATTAAGGGAAATAAAGGGCAAAAGAAGAGCTGTCTGCTTCAGCTTTGTCTCATCATGTTAGGTCCCCTAACTTTACAATCTAGTTAACAAAGGACTAATACTCGCAATACATTAACCCTATGGTTGACCTTTACAGGTTGGCTGATTAGGGTGGTTGGAAAGGAGTTAGGAATTAGTGAGCACAATGACCATGCTTAAAGAGTAGCATAAACTCACTTTACAAGTAGAAAGGAAAAAAAGAACAGACTCTGTGCAAAAATAATATTCATATATATATGTAACAAAATCATATTAAGTAAAAAGAACTCCATTAGTGGTAGTCATAAATTTCATATACTGTAAATTTGTCCACCGATGCATAAATTAAGTTTTGGAACTAACGATCTAAATCCTCATTGCTCATGAATAATACATATCGAGCTCTAATGATACGAGAGACATGAATTTTAACTCGATAATTATTTAATAAAAGTCTTTTAAGTCTACCCAAGTCTGTGATAAAATGGTCGAAAGGAAGCAGCAAGTCTGTGCTATGTTCTCATTACTAATTTTTACTACAAATCCACAGGATGTCTTTCCTTTCTAGTCACAGCATCAGCATGCTTGAATGGAGTAGGCCATCCAAGTATGTATATTGTTTATATACATATATGTATACTATTTATATACACATATATATATAAAGTATATATATGTATATAAATAGATGATAATCAGTTAATTATATATTATCATAATATATATATATATAAACATATGATAATCCATTAGTTATATATTATCATTACATGTGGGATGCTGGGCAACCCAATGAAGGAGATGTTGCTGTGTTTGAAAAGATACAACTGCCTAGAAAAATTAACTAGAATAGTAGAAACCACTCACTCTGTAATCTACGACTTAATTAGGCATTGATCTAGCAGTTAATTTTTGGGAGTTTGCTAATCCTATTAATAAATGTAGTTCCAATTTCATGTTTGAAAACAACTAGGTGGACATACAACTCCCTCATTGGCTTCCCGTCTTTACCCTCATGAAGCTTGCCCCCTTGCCTCTATACACTCCCACAAGCAAACCTCTTTTCATCCATACACCATTAATTAATTGGAGTAATTGGATTTTTTTTTTTTGCTTTAATTGTTCACTGACTATATAGGCTTATAATAATTATTGGTAGTTAAGCTACTCATGAACTGAAGGTTGGTCCTTTTTCAAATTTCAGGTCTTTGATTCATTTCATTAGTTTCTTGCTTTACCAGCTCAAAATTTTCTCTGTTGTCTTGCTATTATGGATGAGTACAAGAAATTAGATTGACTTTATTACTGATGTTTGTTAATCTAAATAGAGGTACAATGTGCAATGTGAAATAATTTCTTTGTTAATCTAATATTGTCACCCTTCTCATTTCCCTTGCAGTGTTTTCAAATCATTGCGTTATTTGAGATTGTATTTGCATCGTAAGAGGTATGTATATCCTGTGAGTGATGGGGATTTTATCACTCCCTCCGGGTGGTGGGAGATCACCCTAATTTATAGGTATAGAATATTAGTGAATATATATATGTACATTAACATTGTGTATGTACATACCCCGTGAGCGATGGGGATTTTATCACTCCCTCCGGGTGGTGGGAGATCACCCTAATTTATTGGTATGGAATATTAGTGAATATATATATATATGTACATTAACATTGTGTATGTACATACCCCGTGAGTGATGGGAATTTTATCACTCCCTCTGGGTGGTGGGAGATCACCCTAATTTATATGTTTATTTTTCCTTTATGTTTAGACTGTCTAATGGATGTTTAACAACTTTTATAAATTTTACGTTAAACTTGTACCTTACAGTTTTTGTAGTTTCCTTTATTAGTTTTTTTAATAGGAATAATTTTTTTATATTTATTTTTAATTAGTGTGACGGATAGGAGTTGGATGCAATTAGATGACAGACTTTGTGACCAATACTTGTATTTTATTGTATAGGATCATCATTATGTAATGCAAGAAAAAGAGGTCGAGAGAAAACAAAGAATAAAATACTAACATCTTTGGCTCCTGGTCAAAAATTACCATTGGAATTCAATAATTATGGTCAAGCCATTAGATCAAATGCTAATGTGTTTGCAAGTCATATTGGCAAGATTGTTAAAGTATGTGAAGATGCACCAATTTCTTGCAAGCGTTGGGAAGATGTTCCACAAGACAATAAGAATAAAATGTATTCATATGTACTGGTAAGATTAATAATTATTCTATATTATTCTTATATGATATTGTATTAAATCGTTCTTCATAACTTGTAACGTTTCAAACAACTTTTTCTTTTAACTTGTGTAGGAGAAATTTGAATTTGAAGAAAACGAAGTAAGAAAAAATTAGATCTTTAGAAAGATGGGAAGGGCTTTTGCAAATCATAGATATAGGTTGAAGGCTGACTATGTATATGACAATGATGATGATCGAATTAAGTTTGCTCCAACAACAGTCGACCAAGGACAATGGAGACAATTTGTCACTTGGTTGAGCTCACATGAGTTTAAGGTATTCTATACCCTTTACTTTTTTTATGCACAAGTCATTTTAATTATTTAAAACATGATTGTTGTATTTGGTCTTACATATAGGTTTCTTGTGCTCGTAATAAGTTTAATCGGTCAAAGCAAACAATGACTAAAACTACAGGCACTAGAAGTTTTGCTTGAGTTAGAGCTGAACAGGTATAATTTAAGTTATTTATACATCTTTCTCATTAATATTTTTTTTTGTTGATTAACTTGTCTATTTAATACAGGCTGAAATATTAGGACACGAACCGTCTGCATGGGAAATGTTCAAGGTGACACACGAGAAAAAAGACGGGTCAATGGTTGATTCTACGTCAAAAGAAAAAGTGGTAAATTTTATTTTAAGCAGTTTATGTTGTTATTGTGATATATATTTTAGTATTATGTTACAACATATCTATTTTATTTATTATCAAATTTAAAGAGAAAATTTAATCTTTAGTAACCCAAAAAGCTGAGGAAGAACCTTCTCAAGCTATTAATGAAAATAAAATTTTCTCTAAAGTAATGGGAAGAGAAAGACATGGATGTGTTTATTTGTGAAAAACTTATAGCTAATCTAGAAAGGGTTGCAAAGAAAATCAAAATATTAAAAAGAGAAAAATGTTCTCTTAAGGATCAAACAAAAAATCTAGAATCTGAAAATGCAGCTCTTATTGAACAAAATGAAAATTTTCAATCTCAAAATTCAACCCTTACTAATCGAAACAAATTGCTTGAAAATGAGTTAAAGATTCTAAGTTAGTTTTATCAAAAATTTTTGGAGCTAGCAAAATACTAGATAATATCTTAGAATCTCAAAAAGGAGATACTATGATAGAACTGGTTAGAGCTATGTTGAGAAAGACCATAAGAATTTTGGAAAACTATCAAAACCTAAATCCAAACTAAAATTTGATTCTAAATGTAAATTCTGTAAGCGCCATGGTCATAGAGAATTATTTTGTCCAAAGAAGATGAATATTCCCTTTAGAATAACCCCGGCCGAGGAATTTCTTAACATGTGGGAAATTAACTTAGAGAATTATTTTGTTATGCGCGATATGGCCTGAAAGATTAAGGAAGTGTTTACAAGGCAAAGAGAAAGAGCAGGTCAAAATAGTGAAGTGACTTAAATATAAGGTAAATGCTTATGAAATGTAAATAAATGAAATGCAAATGAGGAAATTAAAAAGGCTTGAAGGGGCTAAAAATTTGGGGGATAAAAATTAAATCAATGTGAAGAAAGTATAAAAGGGACCAAAGTTGGAGAGAGAGTCATTTTAAGGCGGTGGAGCATCGGGAGAGTTCTTCCAACACTAGGGTTCTTCTCCTCTTTGGTTTTCTTCTTCTAGTGGCAGGTATGGAGTTCAAGGAAGGGTTTCAAGGTAAGAAATTCATCATGTAGCTCATTCCCTAGCCTATAACCCTGTTTTTCCTCTGTTTTGGGGATAAAAAGAAATGAAAATTTCTATATATGGCAGCCTACAAGTGGTGTTAAAGGTAAAGCAAGACCAAGGATTGTCAAAGAGCAAAGCTAAGACAAGTTCTACTCTTTTTTTTTTTCCTTTAATCCTTTGGTTTTGGGTGTAAAATCTCAAGTTTTTCAAAAAAGCTTTTATTGGGAGCTATGTGGAATTGTTTGTAAATCTCTCTCTTTTCTCTTGCTTGATCTTGTTGGTTTCTCTTAAGTTTCGAAATAGGGTTTGTTTCACTCTATAATCCTCAAATGAATGATGTATTTTGGTTAGGTTTTGAGCTATGTAAGTTTTTGATTTATTATGGGAACTAGTCTGTTCGTCCGTTTTCATTCTGAGTCTCAAGAGTTGACTTTTGCGAGTGGAAGCCGACTCTGTATGTTAAGCTCTCGGTTGGATTAACTAAAGTGATGAAGAAGTCAACTTTTTCTTCCAAAAGTCGCATTTCTAATTCTAAAAGTCGACTTCCCGGAAGTGGACGTCCCAATTTTAAAAGCCGACTTCCCATTTTAGACCGCGCATGCTTTACTGTTTTGAGCATAACTTTTAGTGAAAAAATCAGATTCAAGATCTGTTTGTTGCGTTGTAAACTAAACTTGATAAGCTTCGATTTGGTACCAAATTTGAATTATTTGGCCGAGTTTTGAATGGTTTCTTCTTAGTCTCAAAACATGTCTAAATGTGCTTGGAAATCTTTTCTCTCTTTCACGAAACATGTTGTCCATATTCTCGTGTATACCCTATGCATTTTAATCATGATTATGTCAGTATAATTAGCTTGTGCATGTTGTTAGAAGAGGTCTTATGTATGGGTTTTGTGTGGAGTACGATGACACAATTTTGGGAATTAAATATGATACTTAATGCGTGCTGCGGTTAGGGTCCGCTGAGATATCCACTATGGTGATAAACTGAAAACTCGAGTGGGTTATAAAGACAGACTCGTGTCAAGCTCGGGTGGGCCATAATATCGGACTCGTGTGGGATCTAGATCCCGTATTATGATTATCCTATAGTTATATTATGGGAACTTGCATCTTATTTTTCATTCATGGACATGGTGGCTTGACTCCACCTCTTTATGTATGCATGAGAGAGGGTGTTGTCATCAGTTATGGTTCGACCCTGTAACTCTTGTTATCATTTTAATCTATATTACTTGTTGGGCTTTGTAGCTTCCTTTGTTTGTATCATTCTAAGTAAGGGCTAGCAATGTGGGGTCCAGTGTCTAGATGTGTACAGAGCTATCCCAGACAAAAGATCTTCTGGAATTTTGTCATGGTGTCTGGGTCTATGGCCCTTTATGGGCTCTGTTTTATCTTGTTTTGCAAAACTTTGAGTATATGGCCCGTTGTATGTGACGGTACGATGTCTAGTCTTGTGTATATAGTCTTGCTGTAATTATTAATTATTGTGATGCATTCTCTTGTAACTCCAGTAGGTACCATCCATTCTTGACACTTCTCCCTTGTTGCCTAGGCCAGGGTTTCTAAAGGAGAAATGCCAAGAAGATATGACACTTGCTAGAGTTACAAGAGTCATCACAATAGTTAATAATTATAGTAAGACTATATACACAAAACTAGATATCGTACCGTCACATACAACTGGCCATATACTCGAAGCTTTACAAAAGAAGATAAAATAGGGCCCATAAAGGCAATACATCCATAGAACTAGATACCATGACAAAACTCCCAAAGATCTTTTGTTTGGGATAGCTTTGTATGCGTCTAGACACTGGACCCCATATTGCTAGGCTCACCATCAACCGTAGTCTTAGCCTTACTTGGAATTATGCAAACACAAGTGAGATATAAAGTCTAACAAGTAATACAGAATAAAATGACAATAAGAGTAACATGATCCAACCATAAATGATGACAACATCCCCGCTCATGCATATATAAAGTGGCGAAGTTACGCCATAATGTCCATGAATTAAAAATAAGATGCAAATTCCCATAATACCACTATAGCATAATCATAATACGGGATCTAGGTCCCACATGATTCCGGTCTTATGGCCCACTCGAGCTTGACAAGAGTCTGGCTTTATAGCCCACTCAAGCTTTCCGTTTATCACTGTAGGGGATATCTCAGCGGATCTCGCCCGTAGTGCGCGTTAAGTATCATTTGTAATTCCCAAAACCGTGTGATGCGTAAAAAATATATCGTACTGCACACAAAACCCATGCACAAGCCAATTATACTCGTATAATCATGATTGAAATGCATGAGGTATTCACGAGAATAAGGACAACATGTTTCATGAAGGAGTGAAAAGATTTTCAAGCACATCTAGATATGTTTTGGAACTAAGAAGAAATAACTTAAAACTCAACCAAATAATCCAAATTTAGTACCAAATCGAAACTGATCGAGTCTAGTTTACAACGCAACAAACAGATCTTGAATCTGATTTTTGCACTAAAAGATATGCCCAAAATAGTAGAGTATGCGCAGTCTGAAATGGAAAGTCAACTTTTAAAATTGGGAAGTTGACTTTTGGAAGGAATAAGTGGATTTTTTCATCACTTTAGTCGATCTAGCCGAGAGCTTAACGTACAGAATCGACTTCCACTTTCAAAAGTCGACTCCTGAGACCTAGAATGAAAACGGACAAACAAAATGGTTCCCAAAATCAACCAAACCTTACATAGCTCGAAACCTAACCAAAATACATCATTCCTTTGAGGATTATATGGTGAAACAAACCATATTTTGAAACTCAAGAGAGACCGACAAGATCAAGCAAGAGAAGAGAGAGAGTTACAAACAATTCCACATAACTCCCAATAAAGGTTTTTTTTGAAAAACTTAGGAGTTTGCCCCCAAAACCAAATGGTCAAAGGTAGAAAGGGGGAGGAGTAGAACTTTTCTTAATTTCCCTATTTGACAATCCTTAGTATTTCTTTACCTTCAACACCACTTGTAGGCTACCATACATAGAGATTTTTATCTCTTTTTAGCCACCATAACAAAGGAAAAACAGAGTTCTAGATTAGAGAATGAGTTAGATGATGAATTTCTTACCTTGAAACCATTCCTTAAACTCCCTAACTGCCACTAGAAGAAGAGAACCAAAGAGGAGAAGAACCCTGGTGCTGGAAGAACTCTCCCGATACCCCACCGCCTCTTGTTCCCTTTACTCGCAGCCTCAAGCGCCAACCAACATCGAGCTGGATAATTGGAAGAATCCACTCCTCAAACGAAATTAGCCTCTAAGTTTACTTCCCTTAGGTCTCTACTTCACAGTAGCCACCGTTCACCCTCGTAAATCATCTTCATAAATCACCACTTCGAGCAACAACGACTCAATTAAATCAGAAGAGAATTGTCGGCCTTGCTACAATCTTCCAAGAACTCAATTGACTGATGATTCAACTGCACTGAATCGCCAAAATCACTTGTGGAGTTAATCACGTCGGCCAACAATATCCCTTAAAATTAGATTGGCAGCTCAACCTGCCAACAATCCAAATTTGCAACAGTCACAACCCACCCAATCACCATCCACTAGCCCCAACCACTGTCCAATGGTCAGAGGACCACCTGCTCCGCGGTCGCTTCTTCAATTCACCTGGATGGCTAGAATTGGCTCTACCTGGGATCGTTGCAGATTCGACGATCACCTCCCAACCGATTCCTCCTCCTCACCCAATCACCACCGGTCTTCACACGTTTCTTCTCGCTAAAAGTGAATTTAGGACCAATGGTGTAGCTACTACCCAATCATCAACCATTTGACCAATGGAGTCGCCTCAAGCCTTCTCAATCTGGACTCGATTAAATGAAGCAGAATGAGTCGACGACCCTGGATTTGCTCTTTCCTGGTATATCCAAAATTTGATGGCAACTGTGACGTCTTCACTAAGTCGCCAAGATTTACTTCTCACTGTCTGGATCAGAATCGCCAACCTATTAAGTGGCAGCACCAGCAACGCACCAGTCGGAAGCTTCCCTGTCTGTCCGTGTCACCAACTTAAGAGAATCTTCTGCACCAGTCGTTCACTCCAGTCGGGACCCTCCTGGCTTTTCGTGTCACCTCTTTTGACGGACTCCCACTCCAATCGCGAATGCTCCTCGGTTCGTATCATCTCTAGTCACCCATTCCAGTCACTCGACCAAACCGCGTTACCCAGTCACCGTCCAATGGTCCACTGGCTTCGATGTACGCTTCTCGGAATCACAGCGAAGCTCACCTAATTGAATTCACCAAGACACAACTATCCCTGATAGTTAATGATCATTGGAATTCCACCATTCTTTCGTTGCCTATTCAATTCTGAGTTTATAATTGATCGCCTCTCATTTTCAAATCGAGAATTGCCTTGCTCTCTCGATTACAACCTGGCTAGCTTGATAACTTCTCTTGCATCAGCGGTCCAAAATTCCAAGTTAATCGTAGAAATCATTCACTATAGATCAACAACCTCCAGATCTGATCGCGACCACTGGTCGTCAGTTCTATTGGATATGTTGGCTCCGATGATGTAGCTTCCTACGATTCGCCTGCTCCATTGAATTCACCAGATTCACTGAATTGCTGTTCACTTAATTCTACCAAAAGTTGTTAGAATCAACTACCCAAAATTACATAAACCACAACCTACCTTGCTGCTGCCTATTTTCGAAATCACCTTCAGATTTTGTGAATCCACTCCATCGGACAGTAACCATTGACATCCGACGGACCTTAATCAACAACAAAAATGGTGGAGGAACGATGCTCTGATACCATTTTTCATGAACCTAGGGTTCATAATAGGGCTTGCATTGGTAATCGGAAGGATCAGAGAGGTCTATGATTAAGAATAGAATGTTTAGAGGGGAATTTGAGCAGAAATGGGGAAATATATCATATAGAATTGAGGGAGAGACATTGAGAGAGAGGGGGAGGGGGGAGGAAGAAACAAGAGAGAAACGTGAGAGATTAAGAGAGAATTTTAGAGAGAAATGAGAAAATTCATTATGAATTCAAGCATGGTCCCCTTACAAGTAGCCTTTATATAGACCTTAGCTAGCTGCTAATTGATTCCCAACACCATCCTAAGTTCCTAATAGCACCCAAGTGCTTCTAATAACTTGTAAAAATATCCTAACAAACCATTGCAACCATATTACAATGATGCCCTTCTATTGTTCCTTGGGTCATGAGAAAAAATAGGTTAGAAAATTAAAGGACTTAAATGATTGGGTACTTTATCTTAGATAGGTTTTATATGCAATCCATGGGACTTAAAACAATTTAGTTTTGGGAGAAAATGTTGTATCTCTTCAGGTAAAATATTCTAATCTCATATCTCTTTAAATTTAAATATCTTTGTTGATATGGTTTTCAACCTTGACTGATTGCCTTGATTACGTATGCGATTAAATATTGATTATTTCTGTTTGCTGATTATTCAAGTCTTGAAGATGAAATCATCTTTTGCTTATCAGTATGAATTGTTTTGGATATGACGTTATGGTGTTAATTGAGGTACGCCTATACCTGTGAAAATACATGGTAAATTATATTCTAGTGTCTTAAATGAACTTGCTCATTGACTGCTATGTCCTAATGTTTTGATGACGAATTTTGCTGAGTGTATGATTGATAAAATTCTTGAATTAGCTTGTTCATCTTCTACGATTGATGTTTTGGAATGCAGTGAAGTTATGCTTATCGTTTTTGATGATCTTTGCATTAGGATGAAAATGATTGTTTGTTAATTAAGGTATTTCTATACCCAAGTGCTTTCATATTTGATTGAATGTTCATGATTTGCATTTAGATAATTAAGTAGAGAATCTTGATGTTTTGATGAGGTGGTAGTCAAATGATTGGTTTACCTACGATAGGTTAGAGGTAATATCATTCACTGCTTTAAAAATCTTTGTGAGTGGCTATGTTTGGTGTGCTCATGAGTGGCACAATATGTTTATGTGATTGAAATTATAAATGCATTAAGTGATAGGTTGATTGAGCTCTCTTGAGTAATGATAGGATCGATCAAGTGATTAAATCTGTTTTAGGATTAGTTGAAAATGTTTGGAAAATTTGAAACCTACTTGAATATGTTTCTTGCTTGATTTGGGTACACATGAAGTGTACAAACGTTATATGAGATATGTCTTTGGTGTATGTGCATTTCTTGAATTTAAAAATTATATTATAGGATTATGTATTTTGATTGTACTGCTTAGAATTCATATGCTCTGGCATATTTCTAATGTGTTGAAACTCAGTGGTAGTTTGGTTTATGATCACTCAAATAGTGAATGAAAGTTAATTGAGTGTCCAATCCTTATCAAGGTCTTCTCTTTGGATTATTTACTTGCTGCAATTATGTCTTTTTAAAATAAAATGGATGCATTTAGGAGTTATTGAATATGTATTTTGATAATATGATTGAATGTTTGAAAATTATTTGTCCTGAGAATATATGTTCTCGTAAATGGATTTATTATTCGTGTATTTGAGGATAAAGCAGTTGTTTCCTGTGCAACAATATTTTGTGATAAGTTCTTGAATGAATTTGATTTTAGATCTTATTTGAAATCCTTGGAATGAGGAAAATCTCCTAGGAGTGAATAAATTGTTCATGGATTGAAGTCTTGAAATGTGAATTTCAAGTTCATCCATACAGTGTTGCATATTTCCAGCAAGTATTATAAGATACTCGATTAATTTGTGAAGTTAATCGAGTAAGTGTGTATAGATATAGGTCTCTATGGAATATTAGTCGAGTAATGGGGAAGCGTTACTTGAGTTGCTAAGATAGAATAGATATTTCTAAAGGATGCTCAAGCTCGTCACTCGAGTGTCCTTGGACTAGAATCCTAGTGCTTAAAAGCACTTTAGCTTTTGATATGTTAGTTCAAATTTTCTTAAGCTTGATTTATGATTTTGAATTATTTGCTTTTGTTGATTAATGTTTGCCTAAATTGTGAGGATGACATGCTTGTATGTGCTTATATGAAAAGACTCACTAGCAGCTTTGATTAATTTTTGATGTGAATGCTAAATTCTATTAAGCCTTGAGTGTTAAAAGAATTTGTGGCTTATTTGTAAGGGAAGCGTATCCTCTATTTAAAAGGGGGAGAGAATTCCTTATTATTTCTATTGCCTCCTTATGATTGTCAAATATTATTCTCCTTCTCGAAAAGGATATTAAGTGCTTACATCTTTTGAAGAATAAAATTATATTTCACTCTTTCATAAAAATAGGAGAATCTTGTTAGGAAGATTGATATTTTCAGGGGGAGCCTATCTAGTTTTAAAAATTATGCTCAAACGTTTTATTTATTTATTTATTTTTTCTTAAGGATTCTTTGAGCTAATGGCAATAAACTCCGGGGGAGTTTTGTCTCTTGATAGCTTATTCCTCAAAAGAATGAAAATTTCTAAACGGGGGAGAAGATTATTCTCTTGATATTCACATGCTTCATGTGGTATCAAACTTCTTATCTTTTTTGCGAATGACAAAAAAAGGTAGAAGGTTTAGTGGAACATTTATGGTGAATGTTCTCTTGAATATTAAAGTTTTGACATCATCACAATTGGGGAGATTGTTGAGTTTTATGTTCTAAATGTTTTGATGATGATTGCATTTATGCCAAAACTTTAATATCTTATCATGTTATGTTCTCATATGTGCTAGAGTGTTTTAGCCATATGTTTTACTGATGTGTTTGTAACTGCCTTTTTTTGGGGTCAATTCTAAATATAATGCATTAGTGTTTTGCTCATGATATGTTAAGTATTTTATGTGCCAGCATTACTGAAGATTTTAGAGTAATGTATTCTATGTTTCATAATTGATGTTTAATTGCTAACGTCAAGATTGTTAAGTAAATGATCGTATACCTTAAGTGATGGTACTTGAGTTTTGATTTGAAGGATTTATATTGTCTTATACTTCATATTAAGGTTGTGCCAATAACCTTACTATGTTTTGCTAGTGATTAATTTTGCTCATTTTTATGTGCTTGTTATATCAATAAGTTGTTCTAGGATTTCATGGGATATCTTAAGTATCCTAATGCATTAGCGTCATGGATTAATGTCATATATCCTCATGACACTTAGAGTAAGTTTAAGGTTGGGTAATATCTTAAGTGCTCAAAATATGTGAAAGCATCGCTAAATTCAAAGAGTGATGTGCTTTTGTTGTTGCATAAACCTAAGATAAGGCCAATACAAGCCATCTATGCCACTGGTTAGGGTGCATAATACAAATACACCTAAGATAGGTTTCCAAATTTTGGTTCACTTTTTCGTTTGTCCATCTATTTAGGGGTGATAAGTAGTTGCATGTGGAGTTTTATCCCAAAAAACCTCGCGATTTCTTGCCAAAAGGTGCTGGTGAATATCCTGTCCCTGTCCGATGTAATAACCATCGACACCCCATGCAAAGCAATTGTTGTGTCCATGAAAGCTTTGGCCACCTCTTGCGCCGTATAGGGATGAGCCAAGCCTGTAAAGTGTGCAAATTTAGTTAATCTATCCACCACAATTAGCACATATGCCTTACCAATGCCACTGGTAAGGCTAAGGGTTTCGATTTCTAGGATAATACTATCCCAATGCCACTCCCTCAATCATCTGTTTCTACCACAAATGGTTGGCTAAAGTTGGGTAGTCCCAAAACTAGAACCTTACCCATCCTCTACTGATCTGCCTCTCAGTGTTTACACGGATGCTGATCCTGCTGGTTGCAAGATCACAAGGCGATCCACTAGTGGCTGGTGTGTATTTCTTAGGAATAATCTTCTTGTTTGGGTTTCTAAGAAGCAAACGGTGTTTGCAAGGTCGGTTGGAGAGGCTGAATATCAAGCTGTTGCCCAAGGGGTTACTGAAATACTATGGTTAAAGTCTCTCTTTCATGAGCTTGGTTTTTCATGTTCTAATACTCCTATACTGTGGTGTGATAATTTGGCAGCAAAGTCTATATCTGAAAATCCGATTTTTCATTCAAGAACCAAGCACATAGAGATTGATGTGCATTTTGTGAGGGAAAATGTTGAATGTGGTGCTGTTGAAATTCGTTATGTTCCTACAATGTACCAAGTTGCTGATATTTTTACTAAAGGTCTACCTAAGGATCACTTTCTATTCTTGTGTGGTAAGCTTGGTCTTAAAATGACTCCTGTATATCATCCTTTACCTGCTGCAAAAGCTGCAGAAGCAAATCTACAGAATACCTTAAGAGGGTCTAAGTTGAAGGGGCATGTTGAAGACACTAGTGTAGCAGCATGTATCTACTGCAGAAGCAACACTGGTGCTGTTGCAGAAGAAGTTCTGTAGAATACTTCAAGGAAGTTTAAATTGAAGGGCATGTTCAAGACATTAAGGCAGTCGATTAGTTGTAGTTGTCTTTGTGTTGTTTATCATTCTGTACGTTGTAGTTTGTAATTAGTTGAATGTATTATTAGGTTGTGGTTTCAGTTGTAGAGGATCGATAGCTACTTATGTTTGTAATTGTGGTAGTCAAGGCTATATATAAGGTAGTCTTTCTATTGTAATTGTATTGAAAATTATTCTGATCTTCTCAATCTAAGTTTGGATGAGGTTCTATTTTCTCCCTTGCGTTTTCTCTCAATCTTTTATTCACAAATATGTAGGAAGATTCCCAGCTCTGATCTCCACATGTTTCCTTCTCGTCAGAGACCGCAAGTAATCCTTGGCCAACATCTTTCTCAATTGACACGAGCATCTCTGCATCTGCAAATGGTGCAGACTCCATCTTGAGAAGCTCAAGCTGCTTTCTCAGCTCATGAAGGTCAGCATTGAATCTCTCAAAGCATTTAGAACCAGATGACACATCTTCTGTAAATGGGACTTCCAGAACTGAAAGTGGACTTGGGTGATTAGGCTCCTTTGATCTTGAGGGAGATTGTGGTTTAGGAATTGTATATTTTTGAAGAACTGAATCTTCTTTGGGTGGTTCAATTTGCAGTTCCTGTATGTTTAAATTGTTGGGAACCTGAATAGAAGAACCACCATTTCCTGACAACCAACTTGAAGGGTCTGAAAGCAACTCATTAGAAGATTGAGAATACATAATCATATAGTCATGTCCATCACCTTCCTCAGCATCAATGTTCAAACTTTTGCCAATATCATTATTAGCTGGTACCTCAGACATCAAATACTTCTGGTCAGATGGTTCTTTCTTTTGAAGGACGATCTCTATTTGAGATTTGCTAGATTGCTTTGCATCCGAACAATACATATCATCACTACAGGAGTGGAGAGAGGAGTGACATTTCTTATTGCCAGATCTTAAGTTTATAGATAAAGAATCATTTTTCTTGTTAAATTACCCTTTATTGACTTATTTCTACCCCTATTCATGGCTTCTCCTGGTATTAGGAAACAGCCCGGTTCAAGCGTCTCCCGTTCCATGCTTGCCTTTGCACCACCATAGCCAACAAATGAAGTAGGAATAGATCTTGATCTGGATGATCTCCTGAGACCTCCATCCTTCCAGCCATCCCTACTACTAATACCCAAAGGACTATTTCCCAATGTATTTTCATTATTGCAAACACATCCATCATCAGACCCATCCAGATTAATCACTGTATCCAAATTCTGTGACCTCATTTCCCAACCAGGAGTAGTAAGGATTTCACCAAGGGTACTGCCTTTACCAATTGTTCCAACATCTTTATACCTTTGAGACATCTTCCACCTTTCTGAGATTCTCTTCTTCGCCTCCATGCTTACATGCAACTCTACAGAATGCAATGAAGACTTCTGGTGGTTACCACAGAGAAAGGACTTTCTAGAAATTGGCCTTGCTACCTCTGATGCACTTCCAGAATCACTTTCAGACACATCACATGAGCTCTCATCCCCATTATATCCCCAAAATATGGAGGATGAACCTATTGGCTCTCTGCATGAACTCTCCTTCATTCTCTTGGTAATTTCCTTTGCTATTTCTCTTGGTTCTCCAGACTTTGGCCTTGAAAAACAAGCATCATCATGCATTTTTTTCTTAATCCATGCTCCTATCTCACTAGTGCCAACACCCTGATATTCAACATGCTTCCCACAATCTGACAGATTACCATGTGAGGTACAGGGTGATGAAACATATTTAGTAGCATTATGCAACTTTACAATATTTGGTTTCAAGATAACAATCCTTGTTGGGGTGATGTCCTTCTCATGTTTCAGTTCTAAATGAACTTCGGATGTCTTACAAGGTTTCTGGGTACCAGGATGATTGGAGGACCGGGTAGAAAAACCATCCTCACGCTTCTGAGGATAACCAGATTCACATTGCAAACTCTTTTTCTCTGACTTTCGACTAATTGCATTGCTTTCAAACGCTTCAGAATTGGATGACTTTGTAATTGCTAGATGCCTGCATCCTGATTCAGAAGCAGCACCTTGGAGGTCAATAAGATGCTTAATAAATAAGGGATCTTGATGCTGAAGAAAATTTCTCCCCTTGTTGGTGTCTAGCTTGTCAAGTATATCAAAGAATTCTTTTGCATTATAAAACTTTTCATCTGTGCCACCGTCAACCACTGTTGCTTCCAAAACTTCATACACATCCTTAAATTCTTGCTACACTGTTGAGTGTTTTCTGTTCAACAGGTATTCGTATGGCTGTATTTCCCTTTGACATGCCACTGATGCAGTCCTCAACTGGTACGTTTTTGAGAACCCCTTGTGTTTCCCATGAAGAGGCTGCTGAGGTGGCAGCCCATCAAGACCCATCAATCTGGAAATAACATTAGGTGACCTCATGGAGTCTGTTTCCTTTGACATTTCATCTGCTACCAGCTTCCTTATCGGGGTTTCATTAACTCGCCCAATCAGACTCATCCCTATCTCAGATGTGAACATAATTTCCTTGGAGGTACCGCACAAGCAAGGACTAGAATTTGATGCCAATTTTGATTGACTTCTTTAACCTTGAAGCTGCTTGTTTCCTTTAGCGAGGTCAAGATCCTTGGAATTCTTCTGCCGAACTCTCTTCATTCTCACTCATTCACACACACATACAAAAAGCAGCAGTAGAAGAAGAAAGAAAGAAATTAGATAGAAAGAAAAACGATGAATTTTCCAAGAGAATCTTCGAAAGAAAATGAAAGAAAACACGAGACTATTCGAAGCATCACAAAACCCTAAGATTTTCAGCTCCAAATTCAAATAAAAAAGAAATCCGCCAGAAATCTCCAAAAAATATAGTGTGTTTGCCTTGTTAAAATTGTGAATATACCAGGACCCTTATTCCATGATGCTTAAAAATTTTCATCATTCAAACTTCAATCTAGTTGTACAATGTACACCGAACCTTAATGAGAAATCTTGACTTCACATGTAAACTGTGCATTCTTCTTTGGTATGTCAAAGTAGAAAAAACAGTTGGTATTTAGGGAGTGATTTACAATGAGTTATATGTCTACAATTTGGTACCAAAGAGAGAATAAAAACAGTGAATGAATAGTTAAACTGGTTCTATTCACTTAAAAAACACTATTGCATATGTTGGTTTTATGATAATTATATATCCTTTAATGGGGGAAGTGGAGGCATTTGTAAACCCCAATCATCTTAACTAAGGTTTGAATGGGTGTTTTTTTACTGCCACCGGATTAAAGTTGGTGTATCTATTTAGTGTGTTCTTATTTATAGTTTTTGGTTGTTGAAAGACATATTTAAGTTGTTATAGATAATGTTTAATAGCTAATTGGGGAAGTTGAATAGTAAAAGGAATAGTGAAGAAGTGGAAAGAAAAGGAAATAAATTTAGATGTGAACAATGACAGAGCTAGGAGCTAGAGCGAGTGGGGGTAAGTTTTTTAATGTAGTATTATATCATATATTTAATCAAGTAATGTAAGTAAATAAGTTGTGACATAAAAGAATCCTTACTTTATAAAGTTAAATATAAGAAAGTTGTTGAATTATCATTTACTATATTATAGTCGAAACAAATCTCAAACTCATCAAACACTGAAGATACTAGCAATTTACCTTGACCTAAAACACTGAAGATACTAGCAATTTACCAGATGGTCAAACAAGATTCATTATCTCATGTAAGCTCTTATGCATGGTCTTAATTCCCTGAAATAACTACACAATGACTTAATTCATTATCTCATGTAACATACTTAAAAATGGCTCTGTAATATCTGCAAGAGCATAAATATATAGAAAGATTATTTCAGGGGAGAAGCACTAAAAATTCAATGAATAACATTAAGAGAGACTACAAGGAGCAATTTTAAAAAATGAGAGATGGCAAGAGTCAGATTATACCAGTGGAAAGAGTATAGCCATGACCCCATAGCTGACGAGAGGAGAGAAAAAGAACATAGGCAAAACACAGGGATTACCTGGAAGTCAAATATCAAACAATAGATTCAACATGCTGCACAAAACCCTGAATAAAGTTGACAGTTGAATACACGGGAAAGCATAATCTCTGAAGTAATGAAAATTTCATCACTGTCTATTCAGTCAAAAGGAAGAACGTTTCGGCATTTTGGGCATCATTGGTGCTCTGTGCATACAAGTAATAAAAGAACTCACCACATAGGACATCCCTGCAGAGTTTCTTCACAGAATATAACAAGGAGAAAATAAAATGTGCATGCATAACTTTTTGTCCCCCTCTAGACACAGCTCCTCTACTTTTTGTCTCTCTTAAAAAAAATTCTAGGATTTCCTTTATCAGTAACAAAGAGATTTTATTTTAACAGAATTGGCCGTCATTTTTATTTAACTCTGTAGCCTATTTAATTGTGTCCAACATGTGTTCCGCATTCACTCCCTTCATGGCAGTGCTGGTGTAGCTTTAATCTAGAAAAGTATTAAGGATAGACAGATGTAGCCATATCCAGTGAGGAAAGAACATTTACCAAAACCAGCAAAAAATGCCCAGTTAGATTCAAAGAAGTCAAGCCTTTTTGTCCAAACGCAGTCCAGTGAAATTCCATTTATACCTTAGAAGTTATAAAGTGCCAATAAGAGATCATCTAGCCACTACCAGGAACAACGTAGTAAAATAGAATAAATTAAAACAAAGAGAACCAGTTCGCCACATACTCAAAGCAGTAGTAGGCATACATCCATGAAAGAAGTAGAAAATTCAGTGACTTCCCAATGTATGGTACAAATCCTGTAACATACACCTGCATAAGATCGTAAAAGAACTTTATATCTCTACAAATATAAAACGGCAATGAGTTTGAAATGAATGTTCAAAAACAGAAATTATCTATATATAAATTTTGTACCACCTGTAGGAAGAAGACGCTCAACAGGACAGCTGAATGGACTTGTTCTGCTATTCCAATCATGACCCTGGAATAAATGATTTAACAAGAGTAAGTGTTCATGTGTTATACCACTTAACTCTTATCACAAGACAGAATTTCTAATCAGCAGTTCTGTTTCTCTTGAGAAACCATGATCTATGCACAATTCGAAGTTGGAAATTTACCCCCCAAGGTCAGTACTTTTATTTATCTGAGGTGCATCCAGTGAGCTAGATTGCTCCTGTGCGCTTTGAACCTCTGCAGTAGTAGGCCCGGATTTTCCAATTGCAAGAAAACCATACTTAGCAATGTCATTATACCTGGATTGAGGCGTCTATATCAGAAGGTATATAGTTAAGGGCCCGTTGACAGAGCTTTCATTTAAAGAGTCTTTTAACTCCCAAAGTTTCCAAATATGAGCTGCAACTCAATCCCCAGTGTGATCCCTCCTAACTCCTAAAAGAATTTGAATCTGATAACTAGCACCTTCTTCTAATTCTCTTCTTGGTTCTTTTAACTTTTTACACTATCAGAACCTATTAAACAAAAAATTAAACCTTCTGACCGTTATTCTTCTATTAAAAATTGCTTGAAAAAAATTAAGGCTAGGACCACCAACCATTAAGCCAATGCTCTAACATGTATCGTTCAGAGTCTCAAACATTCAAAAAGATCATTCAATTTTCAAAGTGGAGGTGCGTAACAGGTACGTCCCACCCATTGACTTTGGCATTATTGTCAGTGCCCAATCACTGTTGAAATATGGCTCCAGAGAATATTAATAAACTTTGAAGCTCCTCCATGCCAACAGATTTTTCGGTATTGGTAAAGGAAAACAAACAAATGCCACTTTAACCATCAGCAATCTCCTCATTTAAATTAGTACCATAACTTTTGATCTTGAAAAATAAGAAAAAGATCGAAACGCATAAATTTAATTAACATGAGTCTTAAGTTTTACAAATTCCCTTAAGCTGTTTGGGACCAGGATTTGAGAAAGGAAAAGACAAGGAAAATAAATGTTCTTATGAACATGAAAAAAACATGTGTATATATTATATATATTTTATTATTTTTATTTTTGTTTTCCTTTTTGTCAAAAAAAAATCTTAGTTCTGAACATTGAAGCAAGAGCTTTCAGGGCATGAAAAGAAAATGTGAGAAGGAGAAAGAAACCTTGCTGAAATTCTTACTGAATGAAAAATGAAAACCATAACAAGATAAAAGGTATCAGCTATCCTTGATAACAGATAGTTGTTGCAATCTGCAACAACCAGCTAATAGCTAATTGCCTGAAGAACAGCCTAACTAAACTCATCACTTATAACAATACCACCCCTACACTCCATATCTCACAAAAGGGGTTCTTGATGTTCTAGTTGCAGGTTTACTTGTTCACTTACCACACGCTATTAATTCTATTTCAACAACTTGGTGATAGATAGGCAGCACATCCTTCTGCTCACTTATTTAGTTTGAGATCTCTTTGGCACTTTTGCTCTCTGTTTTATCTTCCTCTAATATATTGATGATTTTAATCGATGGAGAGAAGCTAATTGTAGCCAATGTTGGTGATTTCCGAGCAATCTTATGCAGAAATGGTGCAACAAAAGCAATACAAATAACTATTGATCATGAGCCACAAAAAGAGAGGGAGATGGTTGAGAGGAGAGGAGGATTTTTCATACAAATGCCAGGTACATTTAAAAGATTGGGTTCTTCTATATATTCATCTTGTATGGAAATTGGATGTTATTTTGTATATATGTGTGCTATTCAATCTAGTAACTATTGATCCAAGGGATGCCATATTCTAGAATATAAGTTGACGTCATCCTGACAAAGATAGGATGCTTTATTTCAATTCACAGAACCAATAATTTAACTTGATGTCATCTTGACAAAGGCAGAATGCTAGATTTTTAAGTCACAATAACATTAATCTTCTTTCTTATGGCTCTAAGCTTCAGATGGTTCTAATAATTGATTGTCTTGCCAAAAATTGAATAAAAATGTGTGATCGCATATTTCTTTTCCCAGAAGTATCACTATATCATTCAAACCCTCTCTATTTCTTTCTTTCTCTTCTCGTGTTTTGAAATTCTTGAGGTTGAAAATAGCAGCATAATGTGTAGATGGATGGGCATTCTACGTAACTATTATTGTACCTATCAACATGTCTATTTTCTATTTTCCCAGACAATTAGGTACCTACTTTTGTTCTTAACTGACATACAAATGCATACTTCGCTTAGGTGATGTGCCACATGTTGATGGCAAACTTGCAATGAGAAGGGCATTCAGTGATGAAAGTCTCAAGGAGCACATTATTGCATAACCAGATATAGTGATTGAGATGATAAATGCAGATACTGAATTTATAATATTGGTAAGTGATGGTGTATGGAAGGTAAGGTTGGCTTGGGTTTGAAGTTATGTCAATTGTGGCTTCTACAATCTGCTTATCAATGCAATCTCATCATATTCTTTTATCTTGTATTGATTCTACCTTATTGTTTTGGTAATCTGCTAGTAGCTATAGTCGTGCTCTGATATAATAAGAGGAAACAAGAGGTTTTTTCTCCTTTCGTTTTGTCTCATTTTACATGAACCATTTGAGCAATGACCACTGAAATAGTGATTCCTTCCAAATTAATACATATTAGGTAGAAGATAAATTGTTGTAGCGGGGGTCACCTCATGATGGACCAGCACCATGTATAATGAACAATATTTGTAATTTTCCAGAAATTCAAGAGAAACCCAAAAAAATTGGAAGCATGTAGAAATGTTTACAAAGATAATTCAAAAATTACATAAACACATTCTTGGAAAACTACATAAACACATAAATTAAATAATTATACATGCTTGGAAAACTAAATACAATAGTTGGATATTGAGGGAGGTGGTCAGATAGATATATGGAGTTATTAGGTAAGAACTATGGGGAAATGAAGGTAATAGTTAAGTACATGATTTAAAATCAAGGAGGACTAGTCTGTTTCCTTCCTTTCCTTTTCCTTCTCTAACAGCTAGTAACATTGTCTAAGCTTAAATTACCATATGTTTTCTTTTCTACGTAGCTCTTGGGACTAAACACATTCGAGATCAACAATAGTCTTTTTTGTTTCTTTTCTGTTGAACTATTTTTTCTTCATTTCTCTTTCTTCTTCTATGTGCTAAGTGTATGTGAGAAACTCTAGCATGAGGTGTTTTCTCTAGGAATGAGGTATAAATATGTGGTAGTAGCTTGAAGTAAAGAGATTGATGCCAAACATCGCGAGGAGGTACAGAGGTAAAATTTCTTACATTCAGCAGCAGCAATTTTTATTTGGGTAGCCTTTCAACACCAAGTGCAAATTTGGACTTGGTAATTGTACAGATCCAGTCAAAATTTAGCTTCCATATACTTCTACTTTAAATTATCATAAGATAGGAGATTATTGAAATAGTCTTAAGAGTTTCTTTAGTAGCGTTTTCATGTGAAATTTGGTTGAGAAACAAGTGCCAAATTCACTCTAGCCTGGCGTCTAAAAGAAAGGGAGTGTTTGGTTGCGGTTATTAGTTCTTACAACCTAAAGATGCAAACAAACCAATATTAAAATTGATAACTTTGGGTTCATAACATGATCACCAGCTACTCTAGTGGAATTGAAAATCGTTAGTGCCCCTATTTCCTATAAATACAAAATTATTAGGACTTAATTATTGTGATGCAAGCTATATGCTCAAACAGTCTGATATCCCAGTTGCTGGCATGCTTATTGGACTTATTACAAACACGCAGCTAAAATAGTTCTCAGTTTGACTGCTTAGTCAAATTATGTATTTTATTGTCACCAGTTGAGTGGATCCCGTTGTGCCATTTTTATGAAACCATGCATTCTGTCTATCAAGAATCATAACTGACTTGAATTTGGTTTCAAGAAAAGGTTTGATGGGAGAGTCTGAGGACCAGAAACAAGAATTAAGCTGACTAGAAAACCGAATGGAATCAATAAATTGGCACCAGCAGAGGTCTCTCTCTCTCTCCCCCCCCCCCCCCCCAGGGTGATATAAATCAATACACTAAACCAAAATACAAGCTTCTTGTATGTGGGTGAGTGTTGTGTTTCAACTTCAGATAAAAGCCTATTCTCAATAATGAATTGATTACATGCTTGCAGTCTTTGCCAGTGCAAATTAAAGGTGCCCATAAAGGCCACAGTAATAAAGTAAATAATCACAGGGAAGAAGATACCGCAATAGGAGTGGAGCCACCTAACCCATTAATTGATGTAACAAAAGATAATTCTCATGTAAAGAATGCATCGCAAGGGGATGTGCCCTATCCAGGTCCATTACAAGTTTCAGGATCAAGTGGATTTGCATGGGTAAAAAGGCGAATAAATGACTCATTAGTGAGATCACGCAGCAGATCCAGTTCAAGAAGCCTCATTTTTTAACCTTCAGGTCAATTGCACTTGACAAATAATTCCGAGTCAAAAAGGCATGAAAATGTCGAGGTTTTACTTGGCAGTCGCACTAACTCTAGAGGGGAAGATTCTTATGAGATTGTCAAGTGTACAATGCTAAAATACTGGAGCCAACTAAAACGTCCGGATTCTTTGATGCTTCTGATGAGTACCGCTCACAAGAATTGTTACTTGCACTTTATCAAAGAGAGGAGAAGATGGAAACTAAGAGAACCAGCTCGGTAAGTTGAGAAATTTTGGAATATTTTTTAAGTTTATTTTGACACCAGTGTCAACTTTAAATTTGATTGTGATGTTGCACACTTGGAGAAGTTAGAAATTCCATTTTAAATCTTTGCAACTATTGAGTCAAAACAAAGAAAAAAAAGGGGAGAGACTTTCTAAATTGTAGACAAATTCTCTAGCCTTTAATCAGATTGGACTTAGGACATGCAGGTTTTTCAGGATCGAGGAGATAAAGTTGAATTCTCTGGGCCCTTATTATCTTAATCACAGAGTGTTGATGAGCTCTTAGAGAGGCATGAGTGCCACATCCTCCAATCTGTGCGGAGATCTTGGTTCTAGAGAGGTAAAAAGTCACATCTTGCATCTCTTTTCTTGCTGATTCATGGATCTAGTAATTAAATTCCTAGCTAGGCATCTAGATTCAACAATAAAATTAAACTGGACTGGGCTACAATCTTAGAACTTCATCTAAAAATGTATAAGTTATTTAACTAAGCTTCATGCTTAGTATTAACGTTGAAAACTGAAAAGAAAACATAGAGAAGGGGAAAGTTGTGAAATGGTAACCAGTTATCTCTGAGTTTAGCTACCTTACCTATAGATGGTCTTTATTACGTAAGTCTTTAATTTTTCATATAGCTGAAAAATTGTCTGAGGACATGTTTCCTTCTTTATGTCTGGACCTTTGGTCTCTATTTTTGCTCCCTATTTGCATAATACATAGGAGCTGACACTGAGAACAAAATGAAGGCAGAACAAAAAAAGGCAACCAAAAGGCATGCCCTGACATAATTTTATGGAGTCTTTTAAAAGTGCAACTTTGAGCACATGTTAAATTGATTTAATCATGTTAAGTACGCATAAACTACAAGTTAGCCCATTATCCTTTGTCCTTTCTGCTGATAATCACTCTTCTTGTCATTCCATCAAATGTTTGTTTGGCATGGCTCTTTCAACATCATTCTTTGGCCATCTTGGATCTTAAATCAACTCTAGTTAGTGCATCATTCTTACTTCTGATTAGTCTTACCTTTCATCCTATTTAATTTGCTAGTTGGGAAGTGTAATCTTGCAATGAAAGGATAGGGTGCCCTTGTCTTTTGGTCGAATCCCCTTATGTAGACAAAACTTGCAGGAAAAAAAAAAAGCTAGGTCTTTCATGCTAGTAAATAAGGAGAGAGAGTTATTGCTTTGGACTCCCTTAACTGTAGACAACCAAAGCCCATACATCTAACGGTCAACAGTCGTGACTCGGTTGGTCGACCGCCAGAACCCGGTAACAAGAACGACAACCACGAAAGACCAAAAACACACGCAAGAAAATACCAAATCTTGCATAATACTAGCCCCTAATCAAGAAATGCATCATTCCTTGAAATATAGAGTGAATTGAACCCTATTTAGCCCAGTGTTCAAAAACTTAGCCGCTGGCCGCTACGAATTTGGACTAGTCGGCCCCCTAGGCGCCAGCCCAATTAATCGGCCACCGCCGGTGCATAGGCGGCTCAGGTGGCGCCTGGGCCGCCTAGTTTTTTACCTACCTCTCAATCGTCTCCCTCTTCTCTAGCCCAAGGCTGTCACTGCTTGAACGTCGTCACCTCAACGTCGCCGGTACCTCATCGCTACCTCCAACTCCATCGCGACCTCAGAGTAGTGGAGATAGAGCTTGAGTCAGCGAAGACACGTCGGCAAGGATGGAGCTTGACGGCGACGATGGCGTAGAGGCAGTGAAGCTCACCTGCTGGCAGTTCATGAGCTCAAGTGGGAGGGCCACCAGGTGGTGGTCTTTGAGCGCTACAATTGGATCCGCGGCATTTGGGTCTACGACCCCCAAGTTGCCCTAACCATCCCAGTATATAAAAGTTTTTATATTTATCTGTTTTATATATATATAAATAATATATTTAGAAATCTGTTTATATAAACATATATATAAAATTCTGATTTATATATATATATAAGTTTTATTTATCTTTTTAACTTTGATTTATTTAAAAATAACATAAAATTACATTAAAAATTAAAAAGAAAATAAAAGAAAAAATAGCAGTCCGCCTAGGCGCTAGGCCCTAGTCTAAAGCCCGAGTAGCGCCTAGCGCCTTTTAGAACACTGATTTAGCCTTTCAACAAAACTCAACAAACCGGCGGGGGGGTACTAGGGGTATTTCCAAAACACAGAGATGTGATCACCAATTTCACCTAACCTTAAATAGTAATTTACCCTTTTTTTTTCTACTCAGCAAAGTCAAAATGTAAATTATGTTAAAAGCTATTTTTTCATGTTAAAACTGAATCTGTTAGTTTTTATTTTGCCACTAATCAATATTTCAAGGGCAAATTAAAATGATTAATTTTGTGGTTCACATTGCTTTGTATTTGCAAAAACCTTAATTATTATCACAAACTACACTCCTTGTTAACTCTTAGCTGCATAAGCCAAATGCCTTTGAATAGGAATTAGTTTAATTTGTTTCTTGCATTCATTTACATATGATATTGTTATAATGCAAATGCACTTGTAGATTAGTGTACTTATTATGTTGCTCGGGATGCTTATTGGTCTACATGATTTCTCAGAATAGCTACTTGGTATTTAAATACTATCTTGTTGTGTTCTAGGACAGATCTATTATGTGTTTAGATAGTCCAATGACAACATATTTTGTTCAATGGAGTATTGTTTAATTAACAGGAAGAAAAAAAATCAGTACTAATAATTTAGTGGACATTTTCAGCAATTGAAATTGTTCATGCTATTTAGTACAAGCACTGAAATATAATCCTGAAAGCCACAACTAATCACACTGAGTGAGGTGAGAGAAGGACACCTCTTTCATTCTTCTCTTTTTACGTGATGTCATCACCACTTCCATCACTTAAAAATAGCCAAGTAGTCACCAGCATATAGATTAAATGGCACATGAACACTTCTTACTTGAAAAGCATGACAGCATATTGCAACTTCTGTCACCTTCTGCTGCTCTACAGCTCTTAACACCAGGTCTACAATGTAAACCATAAGAAAGAGTCAGGAGCAGTTCTCATCATTTTAGTGGTTTCATGCATTCTGGGAGAAATAATCTCTAACAAAGGGAAGTTGTGTTCTCGCATGCAAGTCACACTGCATATTAGGACTGTTTATACTTAATGACATCAGTAGATATCTTGTATGGTTAAATGTATGAGTGGTGTTGCAAAAGATTTAAAGTTATTTAGACAGTCCCAAATTGCAATGAGTATAATATATGCACATATTTATTTGTCTTTTATTATATCTGACAATAGATGCTCTTAAATGATTTTAATTGAGATGTTTATAAAGCATGAGTATAATGGGGGACAAACTGCCCTTATCGTTTACATAAAATCGAGAGTGAGATCCCCATTATGAGGAGCATGGGCTGTTGCAGGTAAAGTATTTGGACTCCACCTCTGACTTATAAGCAGCTTTGCCACTTATGCGAGCTAGGGGTTTTGGGCTAACGAGCTGGGTGGTTTAGCGAACTGAATGATACTGCCGAGAGCTCGTTAGCCGACTGCTGGGAGCTTCTGGGAAGCTCGCTTTACGAGCTTCAGATTTCGATGGTGGCTGGACTTTCCTCGGCGAGGTCGCTTGGGCCTTCTTGGCTTTGGGTGATTGGGCTGGTCCATCGGACCGAATCCGGCCCATGTGGGGTGACATAGGAAATACATACAACATAAATATATAATAAATATTTTTTTTTTTAGTTTTCTAAATTGTTTTATTGTTGAAAATATCTTAATAGAGACATATAAATTTGGGAATAATAATGATTTCATTCATATAATTTCATAATTTATATGAAATATTAGTTGAGGGATTACTATATAAAAGAGTCTCATAATAAGTCTCTAATCACTTGTTATTAAAATTATAAATTTGTTGATAGGCATGAGTAGTATGGTCTAATTTGAAATAATTTATAGTGATTTGGCCAACTATATGTGCAGTTTGAGATTTGTTTTTAGTGCATTAAATGCGGTTTAAGATTGCATTAAATGCGACCCAATGACTAGAAATTTCAAATTTTCAACTTGCGCGAAAATTCTCCTTTTCAACACTGAAAAAACACGAATGGCTACAAATTGATTGTATAAATATCAAAGTACCTTATATTTGTTCAACATTTTTAAAAAGAATAATGCTATGAGTCATGGTCTTTTTAACCTCTTTCAATGAGGAAGGATCACATGACTGATGACACCATCATCAATAATAATGACTCCTAGCATGACACCGCCACACTTTTAAAACGGTATCATTAGTATTATAACTTTATTTTGATGAAAGTTTTGGTATTAACATGGGTTTCCTATAAAGGCAAGAAAAGCTAATAAATAATGAACAACCAATAAGTTTGGCACTTGTATTGAAATGATAGGCATGGCTTGTTGGCACATATCCAGGGAAGCATTTGATGTTCCACTGGCCACCCTTAGCCACTGCCAAGCATGCGTGGTATACCCTTGACAACACTTGCCATCAATCATAAATAATGAAAATGACCCTTTTTCAATATCAAAAATCATTAAATATCTTAATTATTAAATATTAAAAATTATTATTTTGAATTTTTATAAGTTCATTGTATGAATATATCCGTTTTTATAAGTGATACATCATGTGGACAATCGATTGATAATATTTGAATAGGTCGATTAGTTTGTTGTGTTTCATCAATAATTAAAAAATATAGATTTCGGTCTTTAATGTGTAAAATATCAAAATTTTGTATTTCAACTATTAAAAACTAGTGTATCTCTAATGACGTTAAATTCTCCTTTTCAACACTCTCGTGCGAAATCTAAACACAAAAATAAATCCAAGAAAAGATTATACACATGTATTTATAGTGGTTCGACCAACTATAAATGTGGTTTGAGATTTGTTTCCAATGCATTAAATGCGGTTTAAGGTTGCATTAAATGCGTCCCAATGACTAGAAATTTCAAATTTTCAAGTCGTGCGCGTGACGTTACTCGAGTAATGTTATAATGTTTGTCGAGTATATAACAATCTATGTATTTTTTCAAATTTAGAATTCATTCATTAGTTACTTGAGTTATAATACATCATGTTACTTGAGTAAGATTTTGAAACTCTATTTATTTGTTTATTACTAAAGGAATACAAAATGTTACTTTGAGTAAGATTTAGAGACTCTCTATTTCTTTTCTTAAGGAGTTAGTTGAGTACTAATCAAAGCCAGCTCAATGGGGGCTTTAGACGAAAAAGTTTACCGGAGATTTCTCAAGAGTATTAATTTTTTTTGTAAAAAAATAAATAATACACCTTTCTACAGGAAGAAGTTTGTCGAGGCCTTCTCAAATGTATTAAGAAGTAAAGAAGATAAACTCACCTCACAGTGATACAATTTTCACGGGCACCTCGCCAATTACGTAAAAATACCAAAGATTCAAGGAAAATGAAACAATAAAAACAAGAAGAACAAGAGCATATAATAATTGTTATTGTTTTTTATTGGAAGTTTGTAATTGAATTTTTATTTTTTAGGGCAGCAATTGAAAGATTAATAATCAAAAATAAATTTACAGTCTTAAAGTCTATGGGATATTCAAGAAGAAACGATAAAAATTGGGAATAATGGGAAGAGAAGGTAAAAATTGGAAAGAGAAAATAGGGATGACAAAACGTTGTAAATTGATTGTTGGGTTAGGTGTCCGTGTATCTATGTGAAATTTGGACTGAAAGTCAAATTTTATTTTAGGCTCAAAATTTTCTTAATAAAATATTTATTATTAAAAAGAAATATATATATATATATAAATTGCAAAATTTTGGGGCCTTTGTAAATGCGGGGCCTTAAGAGGCCGCCTAGATGGCTTTATGATTGAGCCGACTCTGGTAATAATTATAGTACTCGAGTAAGATTGACTTTAGCAGAAGAACATTTAGTTCTTTTAGTTAATATTTGAGTAATACATTTTAATACTCAATTAACATTTTCTACTTTCTCAATTTCTTGGTAAAATACTCAATACTAATAGCTCGTCTGTATAACACTCATCTCGGTATTTACCTATATTAGTGAAGTGACATTTGTTGGCTTGGGTAAATACTCGAGTAATAACTTCCTAGAATCTTGATACTCGATTATTTCTAATGTTTAGTCTTTGATACTTAACCTATTGCTTTCAACACCTTTAGTATCCCTCAATTTCTTTTTAAGCCATGAGAATCGAAATGTATAGCTGTTAAACTTTCAAAGCTCATTTCACAACCTATAACATTAACTTATGGTTTGTTTTGTTAACCATCAATACTGTATTTTGGGTATACACTTTTCAACCATATGGTTAATTTTATGCATCAATACTGTATTTTTGGGCACTTGCATGACTAGAAGTGAGATTCATCCAACCACTTTTTGAGCGAGATTGATAGAACCTTTCCTTAGATTTGTACATGTAATGATGTACCAACTCTTTATCATATAGATTTATAGATGAGGAACTCTTATAGCCTAAGACCAACATCATATAAACTTAAATTGTATGTACATGTCAACAATATCCGACCGATGCATTAGCCAAGGCATTGGATGTTGCTGTGTAAATTAATGTCAGGATGAAATATGGATGCAAATTTGATGCCCATGAGATGTGATGGAAATCAATGGAATGTGATGGGCAAATATCATTTGAGGTGAGGATTCTTCTGTGGAAAAAGTTGAATGCCAAATAGCCATTTAGTATGTGGGCAGAGTAGAAGGGTTACACTTGCGTGACATGTGCCAAATGAGTCTTGCTCGACTTTGTCCTGCCATGAGGACTCATTTGGCGTGGCTTGTTTGGCATTTCGTTACCAAGTGTTACAAGCAAGGGTTGCCCCTTTGAAAATCACTCGAACTACCTATCTCACATTAGCCAATCATTTGAAAGTACATATTAAATTATAATTATTATATATTTAATCACTCATAACGCAATAAATTATAATTAATCTAAAAGAAGTCTTTAAATTTGAATAATGGATATAATTGTCCATAAGATACTATTATGAATAGTGGTGGGAAATCAGCCACATTCAACCAACCCCCCTCATGATTTAGGCTAATTTTACAGACAACCATATGGTTCAATTTTAGTATTTTGGGTCCTTGTCTGTTCTTTTACCACAATACAGTAACATCCAAGACACAACAGGCTGATCAAGTCAACAAACAGTGAGATTAACTTGACAGAGGCGGCCATATTGCAATTTCTGAATGTCCATCTTCTGTAGCACAAGCTCTAAACATGCCTGTTGTGTTGAACTGCATGTACAAGAAACAACAACCAAGCCAGTTGTGCCCTTTGGGGTGCACTTTTCTACAACATAAGCCGCTACTTCCTACAGAGAAAGCCCCTTGAACCCCATCAGAGCAGCCATGTACAAGAAACGACCATATTCTAGTTGAAGTTGCTTGTAGTGCAACATGTAAGAAAATAATGAATGGGTGTTTCTTATGAGGAAGTCTCCAAACCGTCACTTGTTAGTTGTTATAGATTAGGGGTAATCTTTCTTTTGAGTCGAACTGAGTTAATTATTTGGAAGCCAGTGTAGCTACTTTGTGACACCTGCAATGAGACTAGAGTATGCTCAGGTGCTTGTCCATCACCTGCAATGAGACTAAAGTTCTTGGTGAGAAACCTGTAAACATGACATAAGTACAAGAGCCTTGCAAAAATATGGTTGCACGAGTTAGATTATGGTTTGAGAATGTTGTTCTTAATGGATATACCAAACAAACATTATCACATTTTTGAAATTTTAGTGATATTTTAGTCAAATTAACTCACAATTAGCCAATTGTCCTGTACTCAAATTGCAATTTTAGTGATATATTAGTAAAATCAGATTACAATCTAGCAACTTGTCCACATCAACTGCACTCACAAGTAGAGCACCATTTGCCCACTTAGAATGTGTTTCTATTCTTTGGGTACTAGTTCTCGATGGTCCAGATTTTTCCTTCTCTTGCTGGAAGAGGAACCCCAAAAGGCATAAACAAAGTCACTAGACCAGACTCTAGAGTCCCATATTATGCATTCAGCTCTATCCCTAAGTGTCCGTCAGATAGCGCCCCCCCTCCCCCTAGTTCTGCTTCCTCTTCTCTTCCTAGTAACACTAGATCTAGATCTAACCAAAAAAAAAAAAAAAGAAACGTCAAAGCAGCCACGTCGCGTGCAACTGTAGCTCGTACTGTTGCTTCACCTTTTCCTGTGGCAGAGACAGCACAAAAGCTATTGGCATACATCCCTGCACTGGTAGAAGTTGCAACAGTTAAATTTCCACGGACATCAACAGTATCGTGAAGGTGCTTTATGAGTAAAAACAAATTTCGGCAAGCACAAATGCATGATTACTGAATTCTTAAAGACACATTTCAAGCTGCCAGCCAACAAGAATTAATCACAAAAAGTTGCAGCCAGCCTTTTGTTCAAGTACAAGGAATTGTGGACAGAAATATTGAAACTTATCAAATTATTATTCCCCTAATTATAAGATCAGCATCACATGTGTATCTACAGCAAGCATTTCAATATTTTCTCAAAATAAAAAACAGAGAAACAAATATTAAAACATACTGTAAAGCATATGTGATCTGGCATATTTTCTCTAATCTGCTGTATTCTTCTAATATACGCTTCCAAGGGGCAATTTTTTTTTACAAAATTGTTTTCCATAATTTCCATGATACTATGTATTCTCCTAGCTACATTAGCCAAGGTTGTAATTCTTCTAGTTATCTACCTGATTGTATGTCTATGCATGTACATAATGCTCTGTTTGTTTAATTGGTTGCAAATCTTTATGTTCCTAAATGCGCTAATTATTTAAATATATGATGCACAAATGTTGGTGTTGTAGAGCTTAACTCGATTGATGGTGCTTACATAGAGTCAATATGGGGGTCCCGCTGCTTGAAAGACTCTTCAAGTGAGGGCTTAGTCTTAATTTCTTGTCAGTTTGAGAGAGTTTTTTTCTTGCTGATCTTGAAGTGTCGGGAAATAAGGAATAATTTTCAGATTTATGAATTATTATTATTTTTTTCCTATAGTTGTTGGTTGTTTTTCAGTTGTAGTTGTTTTTATCTGACAGTGGGCTGAGTTATGGTCCTTAATTTGTGTTAGTGTTTCAGATTAGGTGATTAGATAGTAGTTCCTTATTTTAAGGAAGAGGGTAGTTCATCTCCTAGACTGTGTATATAGTAAGTCTATTGTGCTGAAAATAAAATCAGTTTTTCTTTACTAAATGCTAACATGGTATCAAAGCCATAGGCATCCAATTTCTGAGCAGCCGATATTTTTTCGTAACCGTGAGGCTAGCAATCTTGTGACTTGAGTGATAAAGTGCAATATGAACAGGGCCATATATGAAGAAGAATTTTTCTTTTTCTGTTTTCTGTTTTTTGCAAGTAAAACTAGAAACCTTACTTGGTAACTATTTATGTTTTTGAAAAAGTGATAGAAATAACAACTAGGCAACAAATGAACCTAGAAAAAGGAAATTTTCGTTACGTACAAAATAATAATGCTGCTTTTTCAAAAGAGTATTGCCCTACCATTGTCATTTTCAATATCTTCCCAGTGGTAATAATACAAATATTATTATAAATGAGACTTTCAATCACAACATCAGCCAAATCAGAAATGAAGTGCAGGAACTCGTCCCCATTTCTTTATACCAGATTTTAAAGCCAACTCTTTGTATTCAATATCAATTTCTTCTAATGTTTAAATATGCTCACTCACAAATCTGCATTAATAAAGAAGTATGTAGAGGACAAAATCCCCTAATTAGTTAGCTAATTTATTTAAAGATAAATATGCAACAAAATCCAATATAAAAGCCCACTGGTGGTAAAGAATCTACTAGACATCCTGAGTAAATATAGAAAAAAAAAAAAAAAAAGATGGATGAAACAAAAGTACCTAATTGGGACAGCCAGGAGACTTTTTACTCCTCTCTTTTCCCTTTTAGTTTATTGAAAAGAATGTGCCATATGAGATAACCATGCGGTGTAACAGAGGTATGTAAGGCAAGATGCCTCTGTGGTAGACAAAGCCATTCAGTTGCACGGTCCCTTGTCAATGGAGAAGTGCCTCAGTTAAAGAAGCCAGAGGTTGCAGTCAGTGGCGTGCCAATGCCACACACTAGAGAATGTCAGCATCACACACCAAGGTGAGGTATCAATGCATGCAACAAGCAGTAGAGGTGTGAGCACGGGCTTGGCATAGTGACGCATCGGGAAGCCCCTGAGGCAATCAAACTTGCTAAGCTTGAACTGAAAATAGTTGGTGAAATGTCACACCAAGGCATTTGCACAGGATGGTTATGGCAATAGGCAAGTGTGGGTGGCATGAGACAACTGTGTGCAGACACATGCTAGTGATTAGTAGTGTTCAGTTATGGGAAGTTGTCAAGATATAAATCTTGTGTTGTATTTGTGCATTGTGCGAGAAAAATTGGCCGAGACACAATGAAACCTTAGTGCCATTAACAACCATAATAAACACAAGTCATAATCCCATTAAGTGGGACAGTAGCGGTAGGGTGTTGTAACATTCCAAAATTTGAAAAAAAAATAATAAATTATAATGTTTTGAGGAAATGGGCAATTAATTATTTTATTTGGGAATATTTATGAAAATAATTAAAGAATGGAATAAATTAAATTAGAGGATTTTTTTTGGAAGTTTTAAGGTATAAGTAGAAATTCTAGAAATAGGATGAGAATTGCTTTAAATTTAATGGAAGGTGATATTTAAGTAAGGGAGCAGCTAGATCAAGTGGTGGACGTGCGCGTGTGCAGGTGGGGGGATGCAAGATCAAGTCATGGCAGGCGCAAGAAGAAACTGGAATTTTTTTCCAGCAGGCTAGACGCCAAACGATACCATTTTAGGGGAGGCCAGGTGCTGGCCTTGCATGGCCCGGCCGCGCCACGTGGCACGTGCTGGTGCCTCCTCTGCCACTCACCCATTTTGCTGGCAATTTTACATTCATTTTGCTGGCAATTTCACCCATTTCAATTACCAAATTACAACCACGTAGCTGAGGCAAGATCGAGGCATTAAATGGCTGTAATTCAGTGGGTAAATCCAGTGCCGTACCTGAGATATGGGGCCTAAGGCGAAATGTAAAAATGGGCCCCCAAATCATAGACTACATTTAAATTTTATTTTTTTATAATAAAATATTAAAAAAATAAATAAATATTTATACCATATCAACGAATAAAATTAAAAATTTTCTAAATTATCAATTAAAAACTACTCTAAATTGTAAGCAAAAATATCAAATCAAGTTTACATAATCAGTTGTTCCGCCAACATCAATAAAATAGACATAGCTATCCAATAATCCAAATCTCCCAATACATCATAAACGAAAAACGAAATGATTCATGAAGGAGAAACTAACCGTAACTGCTGAAAGTTGATTCGTTGAAGCTAAGCAGTAAGCATATATGCTTCAACCTTAGGGCCCTCACTACATACATATGCATTACATGTACGCTCTACCTAGACCCTCACTACAAGCCTCCTTATCTTACTCACTTATTGGAGTTCATCACATGCCTATCGACGACTCATTTCTTTGAGTCTCGAGCTAACTCTCACTTTAGCTCACTCTATCTCAAGCGCACAAGCCTTACTACACCACTTCCAAGAGAAAACTTATATTCCCTCATACATGCTTGGCCAATTCCTAACGTGGCGCGCTCCACTAATCCTCTCCCAGATTAGTTATGTCTCAGGCTCTCCTTGCCCCTTCATGACTCTTATTATGACTTGGCTTCGTGTCCCTACACATGCCTCAACACATCAATCTCAAGGAATCCTTATCCTAAGAACACTTAATATCCCCAAATTTTCAAATTCGAGTTTCTTGACACCACACCAACACTTGGCTCTTTGGTTCTTCATTGCCTCAACCCGTATACCTCTTACGGGTACATCATTTCAATCCACAATATTTTTCTATTCCTATAACGGGAATATCCGAGCATACCATTCAAATCATCACAAGCCTCACCACCTTGACCCAATCTTTAGGGTCCTCGGACCATATGTCCTTACTTTCGAGGCCATCAAATCAATCACACATCGCAACCTCGAAGTCACAAACGACCTGTTCCCAACCCCAACTCAACAGCTAAGACATTCCGACTCACCTCCATATCACGCCAAACAATCCCTAACTCAAAATTTTGACAATTGCTCACATCAATCACTTAACCGACCATACATGACACCACTAACACGCTAGCTTTCCCTATTCCTATTACTAGCCATGCTTTGATACCAACTGTAACGGCCCGCTCCCACTTACAGGCGCTACCGGTGAATAACCGTCCGGATTACTCACACATAACACCAAACTAATGAAGAGATGGACTATGTTTCATCGAGAAACGTCCTAGGTGGGGCTAGGCTTCGTCCTTTCCTTCACTCCACTCGAGGAGTGGGTCCCAAAACATAAAAAGAAACACAGCATATGGGACCCGAAACTTGAGTGAGCTTCACCTTTCTTCAGCTCGTCTCACCACAAGCCAAACGTGACCCAGGCACAAAACTAGCACAACAAATATCTACTGAGTATTGGGGATTTATGGGAAGTACCTCTTTGATTCTTACCTGATCCTAAAACTTGGCTCCACCAAACAAGCCACTAACAACCAGAAGTCTAAACAATCATATACTACATTATACCGATTACAACAAACTGGATACCATCCAGCGCCCAACAACATACACATTCACCCACAAGGATATATATATATATATATATATATACCACCACATGAATACATACATGAGATAATACAATTTACAATGCGACAACATCGTTAGTCGCCACTTCAACCTCCCGATATAATCCTTGCTTGCATCTGGACTCGCAACATCTACAACACGAGGTAAAGCCTCATGAGTCACAATAACTCAGTAAGGGTGCAAATGAATGTAAACAAGATAATATATGAAATGCAATGACAAATAAATATGCATGAATGACGAGGCATCATTGCTCTCTGATCCTACTTGTTCGAGGCACTTACCTCCCATATTATCCTTAACATGCATCTAGTCCATGGCCATAGGACTCCACTAGACTACCTATAGAACATGCACAACACACCACTGCAAACAACATATATTTAACCATATTACAAAACATTAGCATGGCCGCCACCATTGGGGTTGTCCCTTACCTGGCTTGAAGCCTTATCTCTGCCGCAAGTGAGAACGCTAGCCCGAGCTTCGAACTCTTCTAGGATCACTGCCACCTCAATCAACCCTTAGCCATCTGAAGAAGAAATCTGAAAAACGCCCATATCGGCGTTGCCTCATGGGATGCCACATTGCGCTCAAAACCCCATTTTCGAGCCCCTGTCATACTCCTCGACCCCAAAATAATTTCCAAAACTTTCTCCCATTTTTCTGGAATTTTTATCTATTTTTCCCATATTTTCTCCATTCTCTTATTTTCTTTTATTTCTTTTTCTATTTTCTTTTCTTTTTATTTTCTTCTCCGCCCTGTTCATCTTCTTCAACTTCTCTCCCTCGCATGCGTCTTCTTCCTCTTTCCGCGCGACTACCCGCTCAAGCACAGCATCCACCAGCCGCATCTGGCCTTTGTCGCCGCCACCAACTACTCCGCAGCTGCCGCCATCACGAGCAGCAACCCAACCAGCCTCCCGCGCGCACCACAACCGCTGCAACCTCCATAGCCGACCCTGCTCGCGCCTCCAACCACCGCTTTAGGCCGTTACTGGCCACCAACCTGGCCAGCCATTATCCAACTGCCTCATACGAGCCTCCGTGCACCACCGCGCTCTTCCTGGCGCCACCATCGGCCATCCGTTGTTGCTTCATCGTCGGCCATGGCCGATCGACTCTCTCCCCAAATCGCTCGCGATCTCTCCCTTCTAGCTCTCGGCCATTATTCTCATTCTCATATCTCGGCCTTTCTTTCTCTGCTTCACTCGGCCATATGCTTCAACAAAGAACAATTTTGGATCCAATGCTACTGTGTCCCAAGCCATCATTATATATTATAATTATTATACATTAAATCCTCAAAATCTCATTAATTTCACTTAAGAAATTTATAATGTCACTTAGACCCTCAAAGGTTTAATTTAATTACCCTTAAACCATTTAAAATATCAATTTCTCCCATAATTAATAATTGATCATTACTCAATAAAATTGCTCTCGTCCCTGTGCTTTCACAGGACCTTATCTAAACCTGAAAACACTTTAGGGTTGACTTATTCATAAAATCGGGCCACCCTTCAGGGCCCTCTGACTTACCGGCAACTTCTCGGTTACCCCTTATGAACATTCGGTTCGGGCAACAATTTAAGCTTATACAAAAACAGATCCGAAAACTATTCCCGGTCTTATTTCTTTCAGCGTCAATAGCCTCACCTCGAAACACTTGACAATCTCATGCCCTCCTCCTCGGACATCCAAGTCCCAGGGCATTCCCTGTTGTTGATTCGGTAATTTACTAATTCATTTCTTGAAACTAACCTTAGGGCCTACCAGACTGCTCACTATCCAAATTACCAAAACATCCCTCCCCTAGGGCACCGTCATTTCAATTCAGGCTTCTCTCTCAAAGAGCATTCTTGGAAACTTCTCTTATTTTCTAACACCTGTAACACATGGTGTTACAGAAGGTGGCGGCAACTGTTTAGGATGTAAAACCTAGTGTCTTGAGGGTTGAAGATGATGGGTTTCTTTTGCTGATGTGTCCAACAATGGACACATCAGCACGCCACCTAAGCACCACGTATGTTGGGGCACACGCCTGTCCGCTTGGGGACAAAATTCAAATTAAAGTTTGAATTTGATGACCAAATTGAACGAAAGGTCAAAACTGGATAAAATTCAAAAATGACCCTAAGCTCAGGATAAAATAGTCTATTTGGCCTAAAAATATATTACTCTAAGAAGGGGGAAGAGAGGGAGAGTAATGCATAATGGAACTCACAACCTCTTTAAGAATAAGCTTTAACGTCTCATCAACTTTCTCATAAGAGCGTGAAATCTCATACTTCACTTGAGCAAAACATCTTACACTCAGTATAGCGCCAAAAGTTCCGTACATAAAAATTGTGCACTTGATAAAAAAATCAATGACGGTAAGTAATGATAAAACATAAGTACTCGATCAACAATTCAATAATATTGAAATGCCCAAATACTTAAAAGAAGATTAACAAAATGAAGTGGTTTTACAACTATTCAAACCTTAGCAGTTGAGCATCATCTACTTTCCCAACCGAGTTCCATCACCGGTTTGCAGTAATCATATTTCCTAATCTCCTTATGCATTCACTTTTTCGTATTCTATGTATTTTCAGATAAATTGACACATGATTCTTTTGGAAAATCATCAACTAATGCAAATCTAAAATCACATGAAGCATTATTACATGGATAATAAATTATTTGGACACCCATAACTCAAAATGTCACGACCTAGGCACCACCTTCTCAAAGGTTGATGCCTAGCCCGGACTTAAATAGCTCAGCCCCCCCTCCTGGCCATCTGATGTGGGATTCGCCAAGGTCACTCACCGGCTGCAACAAATCGAGTCTGCCCCCCCTTCGGACGCATGCGCCCCCGCACGTGCTAGCCCCACCATCCGGTAACAGGAGGTCGGCTTTGATACCACTACTGTCACAGCCTAGGCAACCACCTTCAAAAGGTTGCTGCCTAGCCCAAACTTATATACCTAGGATCTCCCCCCCCGGCGGACCGATGTGGGATTCGACACGCTACAGTGATATTGGCAAATCCCACATCAGCTAGCCAGGAATGGGTGCTGGGTTATTTAAGTCCAGGCTAGGCATCAACCTTTGAGAAGGTGGTGCCTAGGTTGTGACAAGTGGTATTAGAACCTGCTGGTCCGGCGGTGGTGGGGGCCATGCAGTGGGGACACTGCACATCCCAGGAGGGGGATGGGGCGTGTGTTACTGTAGCGTGCCAAATCACACATCGGTCCGCTAGGGGGGAGATCCTAAGTATATTAGTCTGCACTAGGCAGCAACCTTTTGAAGGTGGCTTCCTAGGCTGTGACACAAAAACTATCAAATTTCCTAACGAGCTTAATTTCATGTTTCAAGGTCACTTTATACAAATTTGCTAAACAAATAAAAGAATTTACCATCTATCCTTAAAAAAATAAAAATTGACACTAACAACCCTCAACATTATAGATTCAAGTTAAGTATCAACATAGTTCAATACTCCAAATCATATGATTCCTCAAATCTAGTGGATATCAAATTAAAAGGTAGTGACCAAAAAACCAAAGATATATCAAGTAAGAATTTTCCATTTTCTTCAAATTGACTTTAAATTTCTTTTTGCTTGTAACAGAATTCTTGAACACTTGACTCTAAAATAGAAATAAAAAATAAAAAAAAAACAACTTATGGTTTTAGTTTGCAAAATTCATAACCATGTGGAGTGTCATGTTATTAGTTTTTCACGATTGGCACTTAGACCTTTCATCATTCAGATTCACCTGGTTCACCAACCTAAAATGAAAATTGTTGTGTTACATACACCAAATAAAAAAAATTAACATACTGCTTAAATCCTTAAAAAAACTACAAATATGCAAAACTAACAAGATTGTAATTGGCCCACATTCATAGAAAGTGTTAAAAGCAATTGGAACAACTAGGACGCATAGACTATATACAACAGAACCAGCACTCTTTTGTAACGCTTATGTAGAATATTATAAAATTGATCATCCAATTGCAAGTTATCCAAAGACTGTAACTCCACCAAACCTAACCAGATAGAATGACATGGTGTACATCAAATGGAAAAGAACAACATTAACCCCCCTCCCATAGAAGCAATTTAGATGCCAATCAAATTAAATGTCAACTCTTTACCTCCTTGTATGCTTCAAAGTTGTAAGGGAAGATGACAAGGTGAGGACAAAGAGCCTTAGTATCTCAAAGAAACATTCCAGCCTGTACTCCTAAGAGTAAAAAAAATATTAATGAATAGAAAAGAGAAACCCAAGTAAAATACGAGGGAAATTATGTCAAGAACCCTAACCACAAACGCCTGAGCAACGTAGTTTGTAGATAAAAATTTCAGTAGTTACTTGTAGCTTGTCAGAATGGTAGATAGCAACAGCCTTATCATGTAATTCCGAATGGTTTAAAATAACCACTAAGACAAAAAAAAAACAGTCTTGGAAAAGAACCACCCACAGAAACATTGCAAACTCTGCAATATGTTCTAATACCAATTGAAAATTGCATTTGACGTCATGGATTTTTCAAAGAATACCACATGCATAATTATAGTATAAGTAGTAAAACCAAAACCACATGAAAGAAATAGACAAAACAGTCACACATAATTTGACACATGATTTATTTGAAAAATCATAGGCTGAAGCAAATCTAAAATCATATGAAGCATTATTATATGGATAATAAATTATTAAGACACCCATAACTCAAAAACTATAAAATCTGCTAACAATTTTAATTTCATGTTTCCATGTCACACAATACAAATTTGCTATAACAAATAAACCAATTTACCATCTATCCTAAAAAAAAAAAAAATTAGACTCAAAACCCTCAATATTATGGATTTAAGTACCAACACAGCCCAATGCACCAAATCATATGATCATTCAAATCCAGTGGAAATCAAATTAAAAGGTTGTGACCAAAAAATCAAAGATATATCAAGTTAGAATTTTTCCAGTTTCTTCAAATTGACTTTAAATTTCTTTTTGCCTGTAGTAGGAATTCTTGAAGACTAGTACCTTGACTTTAACTATTTTAAAATCGTCCCTAAAACAATAATTAAAAAATTGAAAAAAAAAAAAAAAAAAAAAACCTTATGTTTTTGGTTTGCAGAATTTTCAAATAGCAAAATTAACATGTATAAGGAAGGGGGGAAAAGATAGCCCCAAAAAGGGATGCACAAATTCTACATCAAAGATTGCATTGCATCTCTTCATCTGGCCGATGTCAACGATGATTGTGATTAACACCAAATGAACATCAATACAAATGAACTATTGAGGATAAATTAAAAGAGACGGACTACAATATAGCACTTAAAAACTTTGAGTGCAGAGATTACCATGTCCGCGTGGATTATGGATGTTCTTCGAGTAGAAGCAGTAACATTGGAACTTGTGAACCTAAAATTGGGAAAACGTTTGTAGTACCGGTTTCTCCAAGTGCCAATGAAATGTAGCCTAGAGCACTCTACAATAAAAGTTCGATAAGAGTGTATAGCCTCATCAAGTAATTTAGTAATCTATAATATGATCATTGCAGAAAGTTGCATGCATAGCAAATTAGTAAGTGTAGGTAACATGGCAATTTTCATTTCAAGTTGGTGAACCAAGTGAATCTGAAAGATTAAAGTTCTAGAGTGTCAATTGTGAAAAACTAGTAACATGAAAATCCACATGGTTATGAATTTTTTAAAGGCCATAGGTATAACTAATAACTAAACTATTAAAACTCCAAATAAAAATAATTAACGAACAGCTTAAATCCTTAAAACAAAAGCTACAAATATACAAATTGATAAAATTGCGATTGGTCCATAGTCATAGAAAGTCTTAAAAGCAATTGGAACAACTTTGACATGTAGACTATATACAACAAAACCTGCACTCTTTTGCAATTCTTATGTAGAATGTTATAAAACCTATCAGCCACCTACAACTTATCCAAAGACTCTGACTCCATCAAACCTAACCTGATAGAATGACCGGGTGTACAAGAGATGCAAAAGAAAAACGTTGACCCCTTCACATACAAGCAGTTTAGGTGCCAATCACATTAAATGTCAACTCCTTACCTCCTCGTATGCTTCAGATTTGAAAGCAAAAATGACAAGGTGAGGACAAAGAACCTTGGCATCTCTAAGAAACATTCCACCCCATACTCCGAAGACTAGAAAAAAAAATTAATGAACAAAAAAGAGAAACCCAAGCCAAATAGCTGGGGTAATTATATCAAGAAACCAACCAAAACCACGAGCAAGGTAGTTTAGAGATGAAATTTCACCATTTTCGCATGGATTGTCAGAATGGCAAATAGCAACAGGCTTACCCTGTAATTCCAAATGGTAACCAATGACACAAAAAAAAAAAAAAAAAAACAGTCCTGGAAAAGAACCACCCACAAAGACATTGCAAACTTTATAGTATGTTCTAATACCAATTGAAAATTGCATTTGATGTCATGGATTTTTCCAAGAATATCACATGCATAATTATAGTATACGTAGTAATCCAAAATCACATGAAAGAAAGAAACAAAATAGTCACACATAATTTGACACATGATTTATTTGGAAAATCATAGACTAATGCAAATCTAAAATCATATGAAGCATTATTATATGGATAATAAATTTTTTGGACACCCATAACTCAAAAACTGTCAAATTTGCTAACAAGCTCAATTTCATGTTTCCAAGTCACACTATTCAAATTTGCCATAACAGATAATTTACCTGAAACATAAGGTTGAGATAGGCTAGCTTGATTATGAATTTCAGCTGTGTTCCCACCAATTATACAAACATCACTTCCTTTATCTAACTTCCCTTCACTATATTCTCTTTCAATGCACACAAGCCCCTGACTGACTGCTGTTGCAATATTCTTGCCCACGCTGTCATCCCCGCCCGTTGGCTCTGAGTGTTGCATGGATCCACATGGTTCAGATAAATTAGTCTTCTTAATCTGTGCAAGCTTTTGCAAAAGGATCCTCCAATTTAGGTTCTATTTGAGCTGTCACACAAGCTTCAAAATCACTGGAGACCAGGCTGCTTTCCAAAACAAAACAAGCACGTATCTTTGGTTGGTTATGAGCTTCACTAGCAATCTGGTCCAGTTGGTAAGGAATGCCAGCAAAGAACACAAAGAAACATGAATTATATCAAATCCTATATTGCATCATAAACTGCAAAGTTTATAACATGGCTCCTGTACGAAAATACAGAATTTTTTTGAAAGAGCAATCAAGACAATAAGAAACATAGTCTTCAAATATGCTAGACCATCTATCTTCCTAAGATTTCTCAATGCACGTAACCGTTGCTACTCATTCTTCACAATTTCAATACGCTTAGATCATGCTTCAAGGATTATCCACATAACAGAAACACTACAGTTGAAAATACAGTACATGGAATTAATAGAGGACTAATCAAAATGACTTCCCTCCCTAACATTTGGAAATCAACCTTCTTTTCTTTTCTCAACTTACATAGAATCAAGTGTGGCAATTAGAAAAAGGGATGTCAATTCAAAACTGCTTAGGAAATAAAAAAAAGTCAAGCAAAGATTAAAACATACAGCTTAACAGTTTATTTGCAGTAATAGAATCCATCAGCCATGAAGGTTTCACTACTGGTAATCCACCACTAAAGGACCTGGATAAATTACCAACAATAAAAATTAAAGAAGTTCAAGAAAAGCTAAATGATCAGTTTTGAATGTCTAAGACCAGGCAATGTGCATATCAGGTTCTTGATTTTACTATCTGGAAGGTTACTACATATGATATGAGTAACATGATGCCTTGAAAAATAGTTCCCAAGGCGTCTTCCATGCTTGAGCATATACCCTCGCCGCTCCTGTTAAGATTCCACGTAAAAGAGAACTTTCAATTTTTTTGGTAACACCTCTGGGCATTTAATGAATATTGCAAAGTACATAGAGACCTGAACGATGGCACAGTAAATCCATCAACACGTTGTCTATGTCAATTTGAACACAATGGGATCGAGAGGAGATCTCGAGGATTTTCAACCGTTAGAGAGAGGAAGGCAACTTGCTTGTGAAGATTGCAATTCGACGAAGAAGCAGCGATTTGAAAGACCAGTAAATTTGCAACAGGAATTATTTATTACCTAATTCAATTATTTACGTATTTTCCTAAATTTCTTCCAGTTATTCCGTCTGTACTCGAATATGTGACTAATTTGGCTATACCAGCATGCGAAAACCATCAATAAAGGCAATCAAAGTACAGAGAGGGAGAGAGAGAGGACCTGGCGGGATTGGAGAAAGGCGAAATGTGAAAGGATGAGCGGGAGGAAGAACGAGAATTGGAACCCCAAGCCATGCCTAGGGTTTTCTGAGTAGTCTTCTTCTTTTTACTGCCGTTACTCGAAGGGCTTGAAGAGAGCGAATTGAAGCTTCGCTTCAATCTGGATCCAGAGTTGGTAGAGCGAGTGGAGTTGAAGCTCACTGTCTATTTCAATTTGAACAAATTGGGATCGAGATGAGATCTCGAGGATTTTCAACCGTTAGAGAGAGGAAGGAAACTTGCCTGCGAAGACTGTTGTTCGACGAAGGAGTCGCGATTTGAATGAAGCGGCAACTGGGCGACCGCTTTTATACTCATTTTGGGCGCTCACCGCAACCGCCCGTGCCCGTGGGCTTGCTTGCGCTCGCACTCACATTTCTTCTTGTGCAACTTCATATTATAAATTAATTAATTACATATGAATTTTGGATTTAAAAAAAATGAAACTTCATATTATAAATTAACAAATTATGAATAATTAATTTATATCTAATTAATATAAAATTTTATATTTAAAACTTTAATTCTGTCCCAGTTTTACAATAAAGTTAAACTTAAATAATTAATCTTATATGTATTAATTATTTTATCTTTCTTCCAATTTTAGAGGATAATTAGTTGTGAAAAATGTTTTTCAATTTTGATATCAAATTTTTTGTAAAAAAATTTAAAAAATCAATATTAATCTTAAAGATTAGCATATAAAAAAAAAAAAAAGAGAAACAAAGGAGTTTTTATTTTGTGCAATTGTAATGTTTATTAGGGAGAGAAAGTAAGACGAATTGGAAAAACAATCGTAAAAAAACTACAATCACTAAATTTTAATTTTTGTCACTACAACTACTAAATTTTAATTTTTATTTCAATTTTAATTTGTGAAAAAACTACAATCAATAAATTTGTCAGCTAGTAAATCACTTTAGGATATTCTTTTAAATCTTAATACTCGTTTTCTGCAAACCAATAATACTTCATTTGATAGGTAATTATAAGAATGAAATTAATTTTATTTTCATTTAAACAAAATAGTACTTCATATTGAAATTGATATATGTTGAAAACCATAATCTCGACTCATGACTTAGGAATTAAGCCAATAGATGTTTTCATCATCAAAACTAATATACAAAAGTGAAACAACAATAAGAATGTTGTTTAAGTCTTTATTAGATAGTCGGCTAGTGGTTTAATATCAAACATGTTAAATTATATAATGAATATATGATATTAGTATCCATTCATGAATTACCTTTATTTTTCAAATAAAATTTGATTGATAAATTTGAAAAATATTTTTCAAATATTTATTTTTTCTTATAGTAAATATATAATAAATATTTTATTTTTAGTTTTCTAAGATATTTTATTGTTAAAAATATCCTAATATAGACATATAAATTTGGGAACAATAATGATTGCATTAATATAATCTCGTAATTTTTATGAAATAGCCTAGGGGTTTCTTTTTGTGCATTATTTGGTTAGGCGGTGTACAGGGCCATGCAAATTTAGCAGTTGTCAGCTTGGGAGTTTCTTTTTGTGCATTTTGTCACTTTCGAACTGTATTTTTCTGTAGTTTATTTAGGTCTGTACGAATTGTGTTTATTTTGTGGCCAGTGTGCCAATGTTATATATTATGCATGTCTTGGCTATATAAGTTTAGAGATCAATTGTTGTGTAGCAAGTTGAGGTTTTGTTATATATGCCGGGATGACAAGTTTTTTCAATTAATTTTCTCTTGGTATTTATCAGTGGCACGTATGACATGTTCTTCCAGATCAGGTTGTCTCTATTTTAGTAGGGCACCCACTCTAGTTATTTGGGGACCTGGGTGGGGGCCTTAAAGTATCTATTCATAAGTTACCTTTATTTTTCAAATAAAATCTGATTGGTAAATTTGAAAAATATTTTTTAAATATTTTATTTTTAGTTTTCTAAATTGTTTTATTGTTGAAAATATCTTAATAGAGACATATAAATTTGGGAATAATAATGATTTCATTTATATAATTTCATAATTTATATAAAAGAGTCTCATAATAAGTCTCTAATCACTTGTTATTAAAACTAGTGGTGACCCTATCTATCACACGAAAGAGTTTAATTTAAGAATAAATTTGTTATTTTAAATAATTTTAATAGAATTAATAATTATAATTTTTTTAATCTTTAATTATTTATCAAAATTTAAGTTTAATTAATTATTTGCTATTCAATATATTAATGGATAACACTTTTAATTAAATGTACTGTCATTTAATGTGTTAAAGAATAATTAATACATTAAGTAGGTCACTTGATAAAATACTTATAAATTTTTTTATTCTTTATATTATATTTATTTATAAATAAATATTATAAAATCTATAATATATTCACTCAAAGACGTTTGTTATTTTCTATTTATTATATTATAACTATAAATATAAATTAAAACTCTTAAATATGAGTAAGAATAAGTTTTTTCAATAATAACAAAATTTTAAAAATATCAATTTTGATTTCTTCCATAATCTTAAAAATGTGATACTTTAAATATTAATTACCATTGAAAAATCCTAACATTTGACAATCTTAAATAATTTTTTATGAATTTGTTAAAATATCACATTTTCAAGACTATAATATAATTATTAAAGTAATTAATAATTAATTAATCACTACCTTTGATTTAATGCAAGTTTTTGAGAGAAAAAAATTCACTATTGATTAACACTTTGCAAAATACTTTGTTTGACTATCATATTTTAATATTATATAAATATATATATATATATATATAGAATAAAGATATAAAGATAATATTTTAAATAAATGGACAATTTTCTATAACTTAATTAATAGTTTAAGTTGTCTATTAATATATCTCATAAAAATTATGCAAATTTAATATAAATTTTAGAGGCAAAAAATAGCTTGGTAGATTTTTGGAGGGAACAAAAATTTGTAAATTATTATACTTTAATATAATATATTATATATTATTATATTATAGAAATATATGATTTTATTTAATGGATAATTTTCCGTGACTTAGTTAATACTTTAAGTGTCTATTCATATTTCTCATAAATAGTATTTATTTTTTATTGATTAACGAATTAATTGATGAGAAGATCTAACAGAAAATATTTATTTTTGATTAATTAATAGCATTGAAAAATTCATACAAGTTTAATCCAATTTCGAGATGTAAGAAATAGTTTGACAAATTTTTGGAGGGAAGAAATATTTGCATAGTATTCTACTATATATTATTATATTATATTATATAAGGATAGAATTTTATATAAATAAATAATTTTATGTGACTTAATTAATAGTTTAAGTGTCTATTAATATCTCTCATAAATAGTATTTATTTTTTATTGATTGACGAATTAATTAAATATTTAATATTCACATAATAATATATTAGAAATTTCATAATTAGTATTGAAAAACTCGTGTATTTAAAATCTATTATTAATTTTACAATAATTAGTACATATTATTTCAAAACAATTAAAAGATTTAAATTATTAATGTAAATTATAAAATATAAATTATTAATGCAATAAGTACTAAATACAAATAATTAATGCAATAAGTACTACTTATTATTTCAAAATAATTGAAAGATTTAAATTATTAATGTAAATTACAAATTGTAAATTGGGGGGGGGGGGGGGGGGGGGGGGGGGGGGGGGACTAAAATTACTTGAACCTACCTTCTCCATGAATATATGATAAGTCAAATTACCCAAGAGTCAAACATATTCCAAAATGATAGCCGATTCCAAACTGATAATTTCGCCAGTTTGTGTCTGCAGAGGAGTTGTTGGAGCCTGCAGCTCATCTCCTGTCATCTACTACGTTTCATGTTAACTAAATGGGAATATAAAATGCCATGTTGCGGAGAGAAGGTATACCATTGAAGTTATTGCTAATCACTACAAACAGAAGGCTATTCAATTTTACATTTTAGGTGAGAGAAGATAGGAATATATACAGGAAAATAGGTAAGGAGGAACAAATTTCCTAATTGAAAAAGTCATTTATAAGGCATTTATAAGGGATTCAACTATCTGGAGCTTCAGTAGCCTTCACAAATCGACCCTTTACTCGCTTCCTGGTGTCTGCTCTTGCTTTCCTTGACTCATATCGAATGTACTTATCATATCTAATTACCAAATAATAGCAAGGAGTTAAAACATTGTGATTTTTGCACTGGAGAACTTCAACATAAACAAGCCAAAATGGAATCGTGGGACTATGTACCTCCGGGTCTTCTTCTTTTCTTTGTAGCGCATCATGGCATTACCTCTGTTTCTTGCAAGCAACTCCGTATCAGCCTTCGCTACTGAGGCTGTTCTTCTGGTCTCACCTCCCACCAGAACAGTGTGTTGTGTAAATTGGATATCTTGCGACACACTATAGCATTTTGATCTATCAAAAGCTGAGCCTGATGATGGTCTTGCTATAGGTAGATTGTTGCTCTCTGATGTTGCAGGGCCCTGACTTGCTGTGGCATTATTTGGGTTATTCTGCATTGTTGAAAACATGAATACTTTCTGGCCAGTAAAATGAGATGGAAGAGAGCTTGCAAAATGTACACACAAATCAAATCAGACGAACATCTAGGAACTTCTATTGATCAAACCAGTTAATGGTGTTGGGTCTGGGAAACAAATGCTTCATGTTACCATTTGGGCACAAAATAATTTGATCTTATTAACAGTTACCGAATATTATATTATAATAATCAAGTATAGATATCTCCATAATGGCAACTGTTCAGGAATAACATGACAAAAAATTGATCAATTGCTCTTTGCATCTTAGCAGTTGCCTAATACCATGTGATAGTAATCAAGTAAGGGTATCTCTACTTGTAGTACAGTAGTCCTGTATTATTACTACTTAACTGCACTCACAAGTCGAGCACCATTTGCCCACTTAGAATGTGTTTCTATTCTGTGGGTACTAGTTATCGATGGTCCAGATTTTTCCTTCTCTTGCTGGAAGAGGAACCCCAAAAGGCATAAACAAAGTCACTAGACCAGACTCCAGAGTCCCATATTATGCATTCAGCTCTATCCCTAAGTGTCCGTCAGATAGCGCCCCCTCCCCTCCCCCCTAGTTCTGCTTCTTCTTCTCTTCCTAGTAACACTAGATCTAGATCTAACCAAAAAAAAAGAAACGTCAGAGCAGCCACGTCACGTGCAACTGTAGCTCGTACTGTTGCTTCACCTTTTCCTGTGGCAGAGACAGCACAAAAGCTATTGGCATACGTCCCTGCACTGGTAGAAGTTGCAGCAGCTAAATTTCCATGGACATCAACGGTATCGTGAAGGTGCTTTATGAGTAAAAACAAATTTCGGCAAGCACAAATGCATGATTACTGAATTCTTAAGAAACATTTCAAGCTTCCAGCCAACAAGAATTAATCACAAAAAGTTGCAGCCAGCCGGCCAGCCTTTTGTTCAAGTACAAGGAATTGTGGACAGAAATATTGAAACTTATCAAATTATTATTCCCCTAATTATAAGATCAGCATCACATGTGTATCTACAGCAAGCATTTCAATATTTTCTCAAAATAAAAAACAGAGAAACAAATATTAAAACATACTGTAAAGCATATGTGATCCGGCATATTTTCTCTAATCTGCTGTAATTCTGTTGTTAATGATCAATATTTTGTTTTGCTTTATTCTGTTCAAAGAATATGTAAAGCTGGCTGCAGCAGAAATTAAGGAAGATGTTTCTTAGATTACCAATATATAAAGTTTTGAGCTGTAATCACATATTATTATTCCCCTAATTATAAGATCAGCATCACATGTGTATCTACAGCAAGCATTTCAATATTTTCTCAAAATAAAAAACAGAGAAACAAATATTAAAACATACTGTAAAGCATATGTGATCCGGCATATTTTCTCTAATCTGCTGTAATTTTGTTGTTAATGATCAATATTTTATTTTGCTTTCTTTTGTTCAAAGAATATGTAAAGCTGGCTGCAGCAGAAATTAAGGAAGATGTTTCTTAGATTACCAACATATAAAGTTTTGAGCTGTGAATATGTGATCCAGCTTAAAGTTAGCTGAAATTTAGGAGTCAAAGTTTCCTTTATTAGTCAAGAGTAGTTGTTCGCTGTTGAAAAGTTTCTTTAATTCCTTGTGAATGTGAGTTAAGGGTTCTGTTTTTTCCAGCACATATAACTCTCCATTTCGTTGCTTCAAAAAGCTAACAAGTGGTATCAGAGCTTCTTGGATCTTAGAGAGGGTTGTGAGTGTTCGAAGAATAGAAGCTGAGAGGAAATCTGTAGGATAAAAACATTCTGCAAATGGATTCCAGTCATTATTCAGCACAACCACCACCACAGTTCACAGGTGAAAACTGTCTCTTGGGCAATAAAAATGAAGGCCTACCTTCAGGCTTATGATCCGTGGGAAGTAAAAGAGACAGGAGAAGATCCACCACCTTTCAGGGAAAATCCTACCATTGCTCAGATAAAGCATCACAGCAAGGAGGTTGCAGAAAAGTTTAAAGCCCTATCAGCTACTCATGGAGCTGTTTCTGAGTCAATCTCTACTAGGATTATGGCATGTACTGCAGCAAAGGAAGTTTGGTCCCAAAGATTAAGGAAGAGTTCCAGGGAAGCATGGGAACTAGGCAAATGCAAGTTCTCAATTTAAGCAGAAAATTTGAGTCTCTCAAGATGGAGGAATTAGAGACTAAAGGAATTCTCTAACAGACTTCTCAAAGTTGTAAATCGGATCAGAATTATGGGTGAAGAATTGAATGATAAATGTGTGGTGGAAAAGGTTCTAATAAGTCTACGAGAAAAGTTTGAAGCAAAGATCTCATCACTAGAAGAGTCAAGAGATTTTTCTCAATTTTCCTTAGCTGAGTTGGTAAATGCTTTGCAAGCCACAGCGCAGAGGAGGACTATTAGACAAGATGAGTCCTCAGAAAATGCTTTTGTGGCCAATCAGAAAGGAAAAGCACCTGCAGCTGGTGGAGGCAAAATGAGTTATGGTGGTGTCAAGACCTAGGTCTTGAATCTAGGGTTTCCAATGTAGAAACGGGAAGGAAGAATGGATGAGAGAGAAATTAGAGAGAAAACGGAGAAGGGAATAGAGAGAGAACATAAGAATTGTATTCAAAATTCTTGTTATTCTCTAATACAAGTTGGTGTAGCTTATATATAGCTAACCAAAAACAGTTACGGAATGTCACTGACTGCTAACCACCAATTGTAGAGAGAAAATCTGCTGCAATAGTCCTCATATATCTCCTACACCCTACGAACTTGAGGGCAGCATGGGGAAAATGAGTTAACAGATTAGGCAAGTATTCACAGGTGCTATTGATAGGGTGCAGATGGGACCATTGGACCAATACTTGTGTAAGAGGAAGATTGTTCCTGTAAATCACTCTCCTATCCAAAATTACAAAAGGTTCCACCTTGAAATCCCCATCAGTAGTTAGAGGAGGTAAAGTAGGACTGTAATGGCCAATGGATCCAATGGTCTTCTTCAATAAAGACACATGGAAAATTGGATGCATGTTAGTATGAGGTGGAAGCTGAAAACGATAGGCCAAAGGCCCAACCTTAGCAATGATAGGGAAGGGTCCAAAATACTTAGGACTCAGCTTAGAATGAGAAAAAGAATTTTTTATGGGAGTGTTTGGTCTTGAGATAAACCAAATCACCCATAGCAAACTCCCTTTCACTTCTTTCTTTGTCTGCATATTGCTTCATCCGATTTTGGGCAGTGGCTAGCTCCTGTTTAATGAGTTGCAATAATTCTTGGTGAGTCTGTAAATATTGATCCACTGCTGCTACAGAAGAGGAAGAATCCATAGTGGCAGGTAGAAGAGAGGGTTTAATACCAAACAGGGCCTCAAAAGGGGATATTTTCAATGAGCTGTGACAACTAGAATTATTCAACCATTGACCTAAGGCCAACCATGATGGTGCTACGAAGATAGATGCAAGTGTTTTCAGGAGTTTAATTGGCTGTTTGTTGTATCTAACAGCAACCAGACCTGATATCCTATATGCCACCAATTTATTGTCAAGATTTATGCAGAGTCCTAGTGAGTTACACTTAAAGGCTGCCAAACGTGTGCTGAGATACATCAGAGGGACTATAAACTTGGTATTTTGTATAAGGAGTCTGAAAATGCAAAGCTAGTTGGGTACACTGATAGCAACTGGGGAGGCTCAAATGATGACTTAAAGAGTACATCTGACTATGCTTTTGCTCTTGGATCAAGTTTCTTCAGTTGGAATTCCAAGAAGAAAAACATAGTAGCTCAATCAATGGCAGAGACAGAGTATATTGCTGCTGCCGCCGTTCATAAAGCAATATGGGTAAAGAAGATTCTGACTGATATAAAACAGAAGCACAGAAGAGCTACTGAGATATACTGTGATAAAAAGTCTGCTGTAGCCATGTCCAGGAACCCAATATTTCATGGGAAGACCAAGCACATAAAAATAAAATATCACTTTGTTAAGGAGGCAGAGAAAGAAAAAGAAGTTGATTTGATTCACTGCAATTTTGAGGAGCAAGTTGCAGATATAATAACTAAAGCCTTGCACAAGGCAAGTTTCCTTTATTAGTCAAGAGTAGTTGTTGACTGTTGAAAAGTTCATTTTCTACCAGTATATAACCTTATGAATGTGAAGTAGTGGTTCTGGTTTTCCCAGCACATATAACTCTCCATTTCTTTGCTTCAAAAAGCTAGCATAAGTTCCTGGGGACTGTGATTTGCATATTTTTGGGGGTTCAAAAAGGCCTTCCTTCTCCAGAGAGCAGCTATTAGTTACTACTATAGCACATACATTTGTGGTATTTGCTTGAAGAGAGAGCTTAATAACTGGGAAGCTAGGGAGTTTACGCTTTGTTATTTGACTTACCTTTCCCCCATAAGGGGGACTAGTAATGCCTTTTGATGGATGTGATCTGGATCAAATTCATTTTAGTAAAATCTTTTTAAGATTATATATTTAGTTAAGAATGATGCATTATCCTTCTCGAGAAAGAAGATTGCATCCATAGACTTCCTTCTAGAGTGGCATTCTTCTGTCAATGGTCACTACCATCTTCTCAATTTAATGCTGCTAGTGTAGATAATAAGGTGCCAGTTGAAAATCTCCTCATTCTAATACCGCAAGCTCTCATTTCCAGTCCTGGGATATTTTTGGCGATTCCATGTACTATAACGGATTTGATTTAGGCTTTGAAAGATGTTAAAGCTACCAAGACAGGAAGGTAGGCCTTGTTCTGCATACATTTATGTGAATCATCTATGACCAAAATAATAGGAGATTCTTTCAAGATTGTTGAAATCTTTCTTCAAATTAAAGCATTTGTCTTTAATCTCTTCTTGTTGATTCCCAGTGGTTGCGAGCTATCTTGATCAATATTGAGTTAGAGCATTTTGATTGCTTTAATCCCACCATGTGAGAATGGCTATATGAATTCTAACTCACCAATAATTTTTAGCTATGTTTTTACTTTCAAATAAGGCTGTTATGATATATATCATACTTGAAAGTCTCCTACCAAGTTTTTCTTGATCTTCCTCCCCTTCTTTTGCTAAATACATGTTCAATTTCATTCCACTCTCCTTATAAAAACCTCTATTTGTCTTCTACTCACATTACCAAACAATCTTAATCTTGTCGAATGACCTCATTTCTAATTTTAACTTTTCTTATATGGTGAAACACCCATTTCAGGCGGCTGTTTACTTTATATGGCGCGAGTGTAACAACCGTTGCTTTCGGGATAGTGAGCACCCTCCGGGCCAGCTTGCGTACCAGATCCAACGGCAGTTTGGGTGAGGCTGGCCTCCATGCAGTTTTCTCAGTCCCTTCAGAGCATTGCCCTGGTTCATTTCTGGCGGCTTCCTCATTCCTGTTTCCGCTCATGTCCAGGTGCTTGATCTTCTCTCCCATCTTCATGCCTTTGGTCGTGTTCTCTCTCCATGGCGTGTTGTGCCTGGGAGGTCTCGTTGTTTTTTCTTTGTAGCTTTGATGGTGCAGCTTTCCATGGTTCTGTTGTTTTCATGTGTTCTTATGTGACTCTTTCCTGCCTCGTGTGTTTGAGGTGATGTTTTCTGTCCTTATTTTTGCCTTGCGTTGGCTTGTGATGTAGTTATGTTCTCTGCTCGGGGTATGCCCCAGTTGTGTTTGTAGTCGCTCTTGCGCTTGTTATTTGTTCTATATAATTCTTATTTACAGAAAAAAGAAACACCCATTTTAACATCCTCATCTTTGCTATGCTTATATTTTGTACACGTTGGTGCTTTATTGCCTAAAATTTTGTCATACAACAAAATTGGTCTTGCATGTTATAACTATCTTACCTTAATTCTATGGATGGCACATTAATCTCTCATCATTTTGGATGATCGATCCAAGATATCTAAAGTAATCTTTTCTTGGCATGACATGATCTTTGAATTTTATCACAACATCATCTACGCTAATATTTTTACTAAACTTACATTCTATATATTTAGTTTTCACCCTACTTAATTTAAAATGATTATATCCTAAAGCATCCTTCCGTATCTCGAGCTAGTATTCATTCCTTCTTTTTGTCTCATCCACAAACACAATGTCATCTCTAATAGCATACACCATCGCACCTTTACTTGTGCATGTTTAGTGAGTTCATCCATTACTAGGGCAAAAAGGTGCAGGCTTAATGAAGATCCTTGATGTAATCCAATTGGTATCGGAAAATCTTCAATATCTCATTCACAAATTTTAACACATTTTTCTGCTCCATGATGCTTGTTTTTTCCTAGGTATGATACACGTCTTTGTTAACCTATATATATAAGCAATTTGAACTCCTTTTTTCTCTATGAACCTCCATAAGACTTCTCTATGAACTTTGCACAAGTTTTTCTAAATTCATAACACCATGAGTAAAGCCTTTTGTTTATTTCTATACCTTTACCATAGGCGCCTCAAGTATATAACTTCCATTATCAATCTACTAGGCACGAAACAGAATTGATTTCCAGACAACTTGGTGCCTTTGAACATGTCCTTATTTTGTTGTTTAAGTACACCCCTCACAAAATGAGGAGCTGCATGCACTAGTCTTTTTCCCAAGCATTCATGCAGAGAACATACCCACTGATGTAAAAAGCTATCACGACCCAATTAGTTTAAAATGGAACGACTATTTAAGTATCATGATTGAAATAGCAAGACGTAAAAAAAAGAGAACAAAAAAAGGGAAAGGAATACAATGGAATAAAAGGTAAAAGATCATTACAGTGATAACTGCTAGTGTTGAAGCTGTATGTAGACCTCTAAAGAACAATCCAACTACTTCCTGTAGTCGAAAACATCATAAAAATATGGCCAAATAGACTAATTTATACTGAACTTATGGTCTTTTTTCACTATTATCCAGTTTTGACATTTGTTTCAATTTTATCATCTAACATTAACTTTTGTTTAAATTTTGTTCTAAAGCGGACAAGCGTGTGGCCCTGCAGACGTGGCGCTGAGGTGGCGTGTTGTTGTGTCCAATAATGGACACATTAGAAAAATAATCCCATGGTTGACTTTGATCCAAATTTGACCTAGTGGGTCGATCAAACATTTAATGGGTCAAAACCCATCTTCTTCCCCAAATCAACTAGGGTTTCGCCTTCCATCTTGCGCTACCACCACTATCGCCATTCTCATTTTTGCCTTTTCCTTGCCCCTAGCCGCCTCCTTCTTTCTCACTCTTCATCGCGGGTGGTTTGCTTCCATTAATGGCGGTCACATAGGCAGCCGATTGGAAAAAAAAGAGAGAGGGGAGAAGACCGGAGGTCAAGGGGAAAAAACGACCATGGCGAGGTCGATGTTGAGAAGAAGACAAGGGCCATGGGTCTATTGCCGTCGATCGATTGGGCCTTGCTTCCGCCATCGTCGACGATGTTCTCCAAAATTGAGGTTCACCGTGATTGCCTTGACTGACGGTTCGTGTCCCCTTTTGGTCGATGACTCGCCGACGTGGGTCATCGTTTTGGTCCACCGATTGACGCGAGTCTTCTCAGCCACAGGTCGAATCTCGGCATTGCAATGGCCAACGATGCCGTGGCCGATGACCTCTGGTGACTCCCATGCCCAAAAATCTTTGTGCTCGACATGGCTCGCGTGGCGTGACAAGAGGGTTGAGGCCTCAAGTTACCGGCGATGAGAGAACAAAAAGGCGACCGGCGATGAAGGAAGGCGGCGGCAACTGTTTAGGATGTAAAACCTAGTGGCTTGAGTGTTGAAGATGATGGGTTTCTTTTGTTGATGTGTCCAATAATGGACACATCAGCACGCCACCTAAGCACCGCATATGTTGGGGCTCTCGCCTGTCCGCTTGTGGATAAAAGTGAAATCAAAGTTTAAATTTGATAACCAAATTGAACAAAAGGTCAAAACTGGATAAAATTAAAAAATGACCCTAAGCTCAGGATAAAATAATCTATTCGGCCTAAAAATATATTGCTCTAGGAAGGGGGAAGAGAGGGAGAGTAATGCATAATGGAACTCACAACCTCTTTAAGAATAAGCTTTAGCGTCCCATCAACTTTCTCATAAGAGCATGAAATCTCGTACTTCACCTGAGCAAAACATCTTACAGTCAGTACAGCGCCAAAACTTCCCTACATAAAAATTGTGCACCTGATAAAAAAATCAATGACGGTAAGTAATGATGAAAGATAAGTACTCGATCAACAATTCAGTAATATTGAAATGCTCAAATACTTAAAAGAAGATTAACAAAATGAAGTGGTTTTACAACTATTCAAACATTAGCAGTTAAGCATCATCTACTTGCACAACCGAGTTCCATCAATGGTTTGCAGTAATCATATTTCCTAATCCCCTTATGCATTCACTTTTTCATATTTTGTGTATTTTCAGATAGCTTACTGTGTGAGGATAGATTGTTAAACGTGGAAGTAAGACTTGATCTAACCTGGTGGATGGCGTGAGTAAACAGGTTCTTCCTCAAGCGAGCACAACCCTTTCCCTAGTAGAAGAAAATAACCATGCCTGAAGTGTTAGGGAAACTGAGCAAGAAAAAAAAAGAAACAGGTCACAATTTCTTGGGACGAGATCATAATCAAGTATAAGTGGAATGAAATTAAAGAGCAATTGCAATTACTTAAAAAGAACCCAATCATAAAGCCAGATGTTAGGCACCAAGAAAACCCCAAGGGTTTTTCCATCAAAGAATCATTTGATCCACCTTCGACAAATAAGTACAATTCACCAAAATGCAGTGAAAATATTTTACGTGGATAACGCCAAAAAGAAAAAATAGTTGTAGAAGATTTTGTCTAGAAATACCATACCTGGGTCAATGAGAAAGTAAGAACAAAGAGTTACTTCTCTGTGTAGGATAGGAACTCTCTAATTTCCCAAGCATTCAGTCCTCAGAACCTGTCCGTTGATGTAAAAAAGCTATCACGACCCAATTAGTTTAAAATGGAACGACTATTTTAACATCATGACTAAAATAGCAAGATAAAAAAAATAAAAAATAAAAAGGGAAAGGAATACAAGGGAATAAAAGGTAAAAGATCACTACAGTGATAACTAAAAGCGTTGAAGCTGCATGTAGACCTTCAAAGAATAATCCGACTATTTTTTGTAGCCGAAAAATTCATAAAAATATATTACTCTAAGAAGGGGAAGAGAGGGAGGCTCCATAATATATTGTGCAAAAATACCATACCTGGATTGTTGAGAAAGTAAGATCAAAGTGTTACGTGTCTGTGTAGTAGAGGAGTTCTCTCATTTTCCAAGCATTCAGTGCGGAGAACATGCCTACTAATGTAAAAAGCTATCACGACCCAATTAGTTTAAAATGGAATGACTATTTAAGAATATGATTGAAATAGCAAGACGTAAAAAAAAAAAAGGGAAAGGAATACAAGGGAGTAAAAGGTAAAAGATCACTAGAAGGGGAAGAGAGGGAGGGCGATGCATAATATATTGTGCAGAAACACCATATTTGGGTCGCTCAGAAAGTAAGATCAAAGTGTAACATGACTATGTAGTAGAGGAGCTCTCTCATTTCCCTAGCATTTAGTGCGAAGAACATGCCCACTGATGTAAAAAGCTATCACGACCCAATTAGTTTAAAATAGAATGACTATTTAAGCATTATGATTGAAATAACAAGACGTAAAAAACAAAAACAAGGGAAAGGAATACAAGGGAGTAAAAGGAAAAACATCACTATAGTGAAAACTAAAAGCGTTGAAGCTGCATGTAGAGCTCCAAAGAACATTCCAACTACTTTCCGTAGTTGAAAAATTCATAAAAATATATTGCTCTAAGAAGGGGAAAAGGGGGAGGCCGATGCATAATATATTGTGCAAAAATACCATACTTGGGTCGCTGAGAAAGTGAGATCAAAGTGTTACATGTTTGTGTAGTAGAGGAGCTCTCTCATTTCCCAAGCATTCATGCAGAGAACATGCCCACAGATGTAAAAAGCTATCATGGCCCAATTAGTTTAAAATGGAACGACTATTTAAGTATCATGATTGAAATAGCAAGCCGTAAAAAAAAGAGAAAAAAAAAGGGAAATGAATACAACGGAATAAAAGGTAAAAGATCACTATAGTGATAACTGCTAGCGTTGAAGCTGCATGTAAACCTCCAAAGAACAATCCAACTACTTCCTGCAGTTGAAAACATCATAAAAATATGGCCAAATAGACTATTTTATACTGAACTTAGGGTCTTTTTCACTATTATCAAATTTTGACATTTGTTTCAATTTTATCATCGAACTTTAACTTTTGTTTTAATTTTGTCCTAAAGTAGACAGGCGTGTGGCCCTGCAGACGTAGTGCTGAGGTGGCGTGTTGTTGTGTCCAATAATGGACACACTAGAAAAATAATCCCATAGTTGACTTTGATCCAAATCTGACCCAGTGGGTCGACCGAACATTTAATAGGTCAAAACACATCTTCTTCCCCAAATCAACTAGGGTTTCGCCTTCTACCTTGCGTTGTCGCCGCCACCGCCGTTGCCGTTTTTTGCTTTTCCCTGCCCCTAATCGCCTCCTTCTTTCTCACTCTTCATGGCAGGTGACATGCTTCCATTAATGGCAGCCACATAGGCAGCCGATTGGAAAAAGAAGAGAGAGGGGAGAAGACCGAAGGTCAACGGGAAAAAACGACCATGGCGAGATCGATGTTGAGATGAAGACAAGGGCCATGGGTCTATTGCCGTCGATCGATTGGGCCTTGCTTCCGTCATTGTCGACGATGTTCTCCAAAATTGAGGTTCATCGTGACTGCCCTGACTGACGGTTCGTGCCCCCTTTTTGTCAATGGCTCGCCGACATGGGTCATCATTTTGGTCGACCGATTGATGCGAGTATTCTTAGCCACGGGTCGAATCTCGGCATTGCAATGACCATCGACGCCATTGTCGATGACCTCCGGTGACTCCCATGCCTGAAAATCTTTGTGCTCGATAGGGCTTGCGTGGCGTGACCAGAGGGTTGAGGCCTCGGCTTATCGGCGATGAGAGAACAAAAAGGCGACCGGCGATGAAGGAAGGTGACGGTAACTGTTTAGGATGTAAAACCTAGTGGCTTGAGTGTTGAAGATGATGGGTTTCTTTTGCTGATGTGTCCAATGGACACATCAACACGCCACCTAAGCACCACGTATGTTGGGGCTCTCGCCTGTCCGCTTGGGGATAAAATTGAAATCAAAGTTTAAATTTGAAGACCAAATTGAACTAAAGGTCAAAACTGGATAAAATTCAAAAATGACCCTAAGCTCAGGATAAAATAGTCTATTCGGCTTAAAAATATATTGCTCTAAGAAGGGGGAAGAGAGGGAGAGTAATGCATAATGGAACTCACAACCTCCTTAAGAATAAGCTTTAGCATCTCATCAACTTTCTCATAAGAGCGTGAAATCTCGTATTTCACCTGAGCAAAACATCTTACAGTCAGTACAGCGCCAAAAATTCCCTACATAAAAATTGTGCACCTGATAAAAAAATCAATGACGGTAAGTAATGATGAAAGATAAGTACTCGATTAACAATTCTGTAAAATTGAAATGCTCAAATACTTAAAAGAAGATTAACAAAATGAAGTGGTTTTACTACTATTCAAACATTAGCAGTTAAGCATCATCTACTTGCACAACCAAGTTCCATCACTGGTTTGCAATAATTATATTTCCTAATCCCCTTATGCATTCCCTTTTTCATATTTTGTGAATTTTTAGATAGTTTACTGTGTGAGGATAGATTGTAAAATGTGCAAGTAAGACTTGATCTAACCTGGTGGATACACTAGTCTTTTTCCTTAGCTATTGTGCACAAGTAGTGCCCATTTTGGGGCTTTTATTACAATGATATAGTTGTTATCTCTCTCTCTCTCTCACACACACACACACACAAAGGGCCATCATTTTTAGTTTATCGAAAGATTTGAACACAAGGAAGTCTAACATACATAAAAGAGAGAATAATTACATATGAAGATTAAAGTCTGGAAAAAATGAATTTAAAGATTGAAAAGGACTTTAACCATTGAGAACCCTAGATGGTACGCTATTAATGACATAAGTTCCAGTTAACACAGCTTCCCCCCAAAAATATTTTGGCACATAATGATGATGGAGTAAGGTTCGAGTGACATTGAGAAGATGACACATCTTTCTCTCTGCCACCCCATTTTGTTGGGGTGTATCAATGCAAAACGACTCATGTATGATTCCCTCTTGTTGGAAATAATTTTACAAGTGAGTGTTAAAGTAATACAAAGGAGTAAAAGGTAAAAGATCTATAACGCCCCACTTTCAATTACACAATGAAGCAATAAGATAAATTTTACAAATACATAAATTTTACTATACAGTCGCAGAACCGCACACAAACACCATACATCCTTAAGTATCTTAACTGCTATTTAAATTACAACATTGGGATTACACGGGTACACAAATAAATCCAACTCTAAATCAGCCAGGCACCACCTCTGAATCCTTGCTCGTGCTAGAACTGGAGTACCTGATAAGCTTAACATACCTGGAACGTTGAATGTTCCAGGGATACGTATGAAACACTCGAGTTAGATTGTTACATCTAAGTGAGTGGTACAAGAAAAGAAACTATGCATGCAAGAGCAACATGCAACTTTGCCAGGAGACATGTAGAAATAAGAACCAAATCTCCCAAGATCACGGCTCACCGCAAGAGCACAAGATCCCCTGTGATATCCCAAAACTAGCCACAAGTACAAATACCGAGATGCATGTAAAATAGGCAAGATTTGCTCAAAAGCAAGAAACACATGAGATGTAATCTCTTGGCCCCCTTACACAGGCATGAGATATCCTCCTTATTTACCATGTATGAATCCCTTGGCCCCCTTACACAAGCTCGAGGTAGCCCCCTTACACAGGCCCACGTGGTCGGCCCCCCGTGGTAGTTCACACACGACAAGCCACCAACTCGCCACAGTCACCCAAATGATATGATGTATGACAAAGCAGAAGGAATATGATATGCAAGCCACAAGCCACACACGAAAGCCATCGTGTTCAAACCCGGTGCAACAAAATAGAAGGGATATGCTCGAAACAAAGGGGAACGTAAGATGTAAGCAACAAACCATCCATAAATGAAACTGAGAGTGATCAAGAGAAAGCAAGAAGCATGAACAAGAACCACTCACAAATGAAACCAAGAATGATCAAGAGGATGCATGCACAAGAACCACTCACCTTTAAGGTTTACCCTAAGAAGCATTGTTTACGACGAGCAGGAATGGTTTTCTCATGGTTTTTACATTGTTTGGCGCGACCTACAGTGGCAGCCCAAACTTTCCGACGAGGCCTTTTCTCCCTCGTTCTTAGCGGACTTTTCTCCCTTCTTTTGGGAGTATTCTCCCCTTTCTCCCAAGAACAAGATCCTCCCATTTGATTCCCTCAATTTGGCATAAATTCAACTCAAACTTACTTTGAATGGTTTGTGATCAACCTAGCCCCTATTTATAGAATTTTCTAACCAACCACATGTTGCCACCTCAAGGGTCACCATGAGTCCTTAACTTAGCTTCCAAGTAGTCCAATGGTTGCTTGCCATGTGTCATTAAAAATAAGGTTTGGAGACTTTTGGAGGCTTAAGTAGTCTTGGAAGTTAAGCAAAAGACTTGGAAAAAGACTTAGGGAAGACTTGGAGAAGACTTTGGAAAAGACTTAAGGAAGACTTAAAGAAGACTTACTTTAACAAAGACTTGGACTTGGACTTCAAAATGATCAAACGCTCCATTTGATTCGAGTTTGAAATCCAAGATATTTTGAAGCGATATTTTAAGGTTTCAACAAACGATGCTTCGATCCGAACTTTTCACCTAACTGCACTTAGACACTTTGACACTTGGTCCCCGAGCCATTTTAATTGCACTTTTTGGTCCCTATAAAATGGATAAATTACACTTGGCACCCCAACATTTTAGATAAATTACACTTTTACCCAACTTCAATATTTACGATTTTGCCACTAGTTCAGAAACTGAACTTTTGTCTCAAGACTTCTATAATCCTACCCATTGATGTAAAAGGCCATCACGACCCAATTATTTTAAAATGAAACGACTATTTTAACATCATAATTGAAATAGCAAGACCTAAAAAAAAATAAAACATAAAAAAGGAAAGGAATAAAAGGTAAAAGATCACTAAAGTGAAAACTAAAAGTGTTGAAGCTACATGTAGAGCTCCAAAGAATGACAATGGCGAGATCGATGTTGAGAAGAAGATAAAGGCCATGAGTCTATTGCCGTCGATCGATTGGGCCTTGCTTCCGCCATCGTCGACGATGTTCTCCAAAATCAAGGTTCACCGTGACTGCCCTGACTGACGGTTCGTGTCCGCTTTTGGTCAATGGCTCATCGACGTGGGTCATCATTTTGGTCGACCGATTGACACGAGTCTTCTCAGCCACGGGTCGAATATCGGCATTGCAATGGCCATCGACGTCATGGCCGATGAGCTTTAGTCACTCCCATGCCCGAAAATCTTTGTGCTCGACATGGCTCGCGTGGCGTGACCAGAGGGTTGAGGCCTCGGGTTATCAGCGATGAGTGAACAAAAAGGCAACGATGAAGGAAGGCGGCGGCAACTGTTTAGGATGTAAAACCTAATGGCTTGAGTGTTGAAGATGGTGGGTTTCTTTTGCTGATGGACATATCAGCACGCCACCTAGTCTTTTTCCTTAGCTATTGTGCACAAGTAGTGCCCATTTTGGGGCTTTTATCACAATGATATAGTTGTTATCTCTCTCTCTCACACACACACACACAAAAGGCCATCATTTTTAGTTTACCAAAAGATTTGAACACAAGGAAGTCTAACATACATAAAAGAGAGAATAATTACATATGAAGATTAAAGTATGGAAAAAAGGAATTTAAAGATTGAAAAAGACTTTGACCATTGAGAACCCTAGATGGTACGCTATTAATGACACAAGATGCAGTTAACATAGCTTCCCCCCAAAAATATTTTGGCACATAATGATGATGAAGCAATGTTCGAGTGACATTGAGAAGATGACGCATTTTTCTCTTTGCCACCCTATTTTGTTGGGGTGTATCAATGCAAAACAACTCATGTATGATTCCCTCTTGTTGGAAATAATTTTGCAAGTGAGTGTTAAAGTAATACAAGGGAGTAAAAGGTAAAAGATCACTACAATGAAAACTAAAAGCGTTGAAGCTACTAAAACCGTTAAAGCTGGATGTATACCTCCAAAGAACAATCCAACTACTTTCTGTAGTCAAAAAATTCATAAAAATATATTGCTCTAAGAAGCGAAAGAGAGGGAGCGTTTTTCCATCAAAGAATTATTTGATCCACCCTCGACAAATAAGTACAATCCACCAAAATGCAGTGAAAATATTTTACGTGGATAACGCCAAAAAGTTGCATTTCCCAAGCATTCAGTCCTGAGAACCTGCCCATTGATGTAAAAAGCTATCACGACCCAATTAGTTTAAAATGGAACGACTATTTTAACATCATGAATGAAATAGCAAGATAAAAAAAAATAAAAAAGGAAAGGAATACAAGGGAATAAAAGGTAAAAGATCGCTACAGTGATAACTAAAACCGTTGAAGCTGCATTTAGACCTGCAAAGAACAATCCAACTACTTTCTGTACTCGAAAAATTAATAAAAATATATTGCTCTAAGAAGAGGAAGAGAGGGAGGGTGATCCATAATATATTGTGCAAAAAATACCATACCTGGGCCGCTGAGAAAGTAAGATCAAAGTGTTAAATGTCTGTGTAGTAGAAGAGCTCTCTCATTTTCCAAGCATTCAGTCCAAAGAACATGCCCATTGATGTAAAAAGCTATCATGACCCAATTAGTTTAAAAAAGATTGCCTATTTAAGCATCATGATTGAAATAGCAAGACGTAAAAAACAAAAAAACAAAAAAAAGGAAAATTAATACAAGGGAGTAAAAAGTAAAAGATCACTACAATGAAAACTAAAAGCGTTGAAGCTGCATGTAGAGCTCCAAAGAACATTCCAACTATTTTCCGTAGTTGAAAAATTCATAAAAATATATTGCTCTAAGAAGGGGAAGAGAGGGAGGGCGATGCATAATATATTGTGCAAAAATATTATACCTAGGTCGCTGAGAAAGTAAGATCAAAGTGTTACATGTCTGTATAGTAGAGGAGCTCTCTCATTTCCCAAGCATTCATGCGGAGAACATACCCACTGATGTAAAAAGCTATCACGACCCAATTAGTTTAAAATAAAATGACTATTTAAGCATCATGATTGAAATAACAAGACGTAAAAAACAAAAAAAAAGGGAAAGGAATACAAGGGAGTAAAAGGAAAAAGATCACTACAATGAAAACTAAAAGCATTGAAGCTGCATGTAGAGCTCCAAAGAACATTCCAACTACTTTCCGTAGTTGAAAATTTCATAAAACTATATTGTTCTAAGAAGGGAAGAGAGGGAGGGCGATGCATAATACATTGTGCAAAAATACCATACCTGGGTCGCTGAGAAAATAAGATCAAAGTATTACATGTCTGTGTAATAGAGGAGCTCTCTCATTTCCCAAGCATTCATGCGGAGAACATGCCCACAGATGTAAAAAGCTATCATGACCCAATTAGTTTAAAATGGAAGGACTATTTATGCATCATGATTGAAATAACAAAACGTAAAAAAAAGAGAAAAAAGAAAAGGGAAAGGAATACAACAGAATAAAAGGTAAAAGATCACTATAGTGATAACTGCCAGCATTGAAGCTGCATGTAGACCTCCAATTAACAATCCAACTACTTCCTGCAGTCGAAAACATCATAAAAATATGGCCAAATAGACTATTTTATACTGAACTTAGGGTCTTTTTTCACTATTATCCAATTTTGACATTTGTTTTAATTTTATCATCGAACTCTAACTTTTGTTTTAATTTTGTTCTAAAGCAAACAGGCGTGTTGCCCTGCAGACGTGGCGCTGAGGTGGCATGTTGTTGTGTCTAATAATGGACACATTAGGAAAATAATCCCAAGGTTAACTTTGATCCAAATCTGACACAATGGGTCGACTGAAGATTTAATGGGTCAAAACCTATCTTCTTCCCCAAATCACCTAGGCTTTCGCCTTGCACCTTGCATTGCCGCCACCCTCGCCATTGCCCTTTTTGCCTTTTCCCTGCCCCTAGCCGCCTCCTTATTTCTCACTCTTCATCACGGGTGGCTTGATTCCATTAATGGCCGCCACATAGGCAGCCGATTGGAAAAAGAAGAGAGAGGGGAGAAGACCGAAGGTCAAGGGGAGAAAATGACCATGGCTCGCGTGCCGTGACCAGAGGGTTGAGGCCTCGGGTTACCGGCGATAAGAGAACAAAAATGCGACCGACGATGAAGGAAGATGGCGGCAACTGTTTAGGATTTAAAACCTAGTGGCTTAAGGGTTGAAGATGATGGGTTTCTTTTGCTGATCAGCACCCCACCTAAGCACCACGTATGTTGGGGCTCTCGCTTGTCCGCTTGGGGATAAAATTGAAATCAAAGTTTAAATTTGATGACCAAATTGAACTAAAGGTCAAAACGGGATAAAATTCAAAAATGACCCTAAGCTCAATATAAATAGTCTATTCGGCCTAAAAATATATTGCTCTAAGAAGGGGGAAGAGAGGGAGAGTAATGCATAATGGAACTCACAACCTCTTTAAGAATAAGCTTTAGCGTCTCATCAACTTTCTCATAAGACCGTGAAATCACAAACTTCACTTGAGAAAAACATCTTATAGTCAGTATAGCGCCAAAAATTCTGTACATAAAAATTGTGCACTTGATAAAAAAATCAATGACGGTAAGTAATGATGAAACATAAGCACTCGATCAACAATTCAATAATATTGAAATGCTCAAATACTTAAAAGAAGATTAACAAAATGAAGTGGTTTTACAACTATTCAAACATTAGCAGTTGAGCATCATCTACTTGCACAACCAAGTTCCATAACTGGTTTGCAGTAATCATATTTCCTAATCCCTTATGCATTCACTTTTCCATATTCTGTGTATTTTCAGATAGCTTACTGTGTGAGGATAGATTGTTAAACGTGGAAGTAAAACTTGATCTAACCTGATGGATGGCGTGAATAAATAGGTTCTTCCTATATCGAGCACAACCCTTTCCCTAGTAGAAGAAAATAACCATGCCTGAAGCGTTAGGAAACTGAGCTGCAAAAAAAAAAAAAAAAGAGAAACAGGTCACAAGATGAGATCATAATCAAATATAAGTGGCTTGAAATTAAAGGGCAATTGCAATTGCTTAAAAAGAACCCCACCCTAAAGCCAGACGTTAGGCACCAAGAAAACCCCAAGGGTTTTTCCATCAAAGAATCATTTGATCCACCCTCTACAAATAAGTACAATCCACCAAAATGCTGTGAAAATATTTTATGTGGAAAACACCAAAAAGAAAAATAGTTGTAGAAGATTTTTTCTAGAAATACCTTACTTGGGTCATTGAGAAAGTGAGAACGAAGAGGTACTTCTCTGTGTAGGATAGAAGCTCTCTCATTTCCCAAGCATTCAGTCCTGAGAACCTGCCCATTGATGTAAAAAGCTATCACGACCCAATTAGTTTAAAACGGAACGACTATTTTAACATCATAAATAAAATAACAAGACCTAAAAAAAATAAAAAATAAAAAAGGAAAGGAATGAAAAGGGAATAAAAGTTAAAAGAACACTACAGTGATAACTAAAAGCATTGAAGGTGCATGTAGACCTCCAAAGAACAATCTAACTATTTTATGTAGTCGAAAAATTCATAAAAATATATTGCTCTAAGAAGGGGAAGAGAGGGAGGGCGATCCATAATATATTGTGCAAAAATACCATACCTGGGTCGCTGAGAAAGTAAGATCAAATTGTTACATGTCTGTGTAGTAGAGGAGCTCTGTCATTTCCCAAGTATTCAGTGCAAAGAACATGCCCATTGATGTAAAAAGCTATCACGACCAAATTAGTTTAAAATGGAACGACTATTTTAACATCATGACTAAAATAACAAGAAAAAAAATAAAATAAAAAAGGAAAGTAATACAAGGAAATAAAAGATAAAAGATCACTACAGTGCTAACTAAAAGTGTTGAAGCTACATGTAATCCTTCAAAGAACAATCCAACTATTTTCTGTAGCCGAGCAATTCATACAAATATATTGCTTTAAGAAGGGGAATAGAGGGAGGGCGATCCATAATATATTGTCCAAAAATACCATACCTGAGTCGTTGAGAAAGTAAGATCAAAGTGTTACATGTCTATGTAGTAGAGGAGCTCTTTCATTTCCAAAGCATTCAGCGCGGAGAATATGCCCACTGATGTAAAAAGCTATCACGACCCAATTAGTTTAAAATGGAATTACAATTTAAGCATCATGATTGAAATTGCAGGACGTAAAACACAAAAAAACAAAAAAAAGGGAAAGGAATACAAGGGCGTAAAAAGTAAAAGATCACTATAATGAAAACTAAAAGCGTTGAAGCTGCATGTAGAGTTCCAAAGAACATTCCAACTACTTTCCGTAGTTGAAAAATTCATAGAAACATATTCCTCTAAGAAGGGGAAGAGAGGAAGGGCGATGCATAATATATTGAGCGAAAATACCATACCTGGGTGGCTAAGAAAGTAAGATCAACGTGTTACATGTCTGTGAAGAAGATGAGCTCTCTTATTTCCCAAGCATTCATGCGGAGAACATGCCCACTGATGTAAAAAGCTATCACGACCCAATTAGTTTAAAATGGAACGATTAATTAAACATCATGATTGAAATAGCAAGATGTTAAAAAAAAAAAAAAAAAAAAAAGGAAAGGAACGGAACGGAATAAAAGGTAAAAGATCACTATAGTGATAACTGCCAGCATTGAAACTGCATGTAGACCTCCAAAGAACAATCCAACTACTTCCTATAGTCGAAAACATCATAAAAATATGGCCAAATAGACTATTTTATACTGAACTTAGGGTCTTTTTTCACTATTATCCAATTTTGACATTTGTTTCAATTTTATCATTGAACTCTAACTTTTGTTTTAATTTTGTCCTAAAGCGAACAGGCGTGTTGCCCTACAGACGCGGCGCTGAGGTGGCATGTTGTTGTGTCCAATAATGAACACATTAGAAAAATAATCCCACGGTTAACTTTGATCCAAATCTGACACAGTGGGTCGACCGAAGATTTAATGGGTCAAAACCCATCTTCTTCCCCAAATCACCTAGGCTTTCGCCTTGCACCTTGCGCTGCCGCCGCCCCCGCCATTGCCCTTTTTGCCTTTTCCCTGCCTCTAGCCGCCTCCTTATTTCTCACTCTTCATCGCGGGTGGCTTGATTCCATTAATGACCGCCACATAGGCAGCTGATTGGAAAAAGAAGAGAGAGGGGAGAAGACCGAAGGTGAAGGGGAGAAAATGACCATGGCTCGCGTGCCGTGACCAGAGGGTTGAGGCCTCAGGTTATCAGCGATAAGAGAACAAAAAGGTGACTGACAATGAAGGAAGACGGCGGCAACTGTTTAGGATTTAAAACCTAGTGGCTTAAGGGTTGAAGATGATGGGTTTCTTTTGCTGATGTGTCCAACAATGGACACATCAGCACCCCACCTAAGCACCACGTATGTTGGGGCTCTCGCTTGTCCGCTTGGGGATAAAATTGAAATCAAAGTTTAAATTTGATGACCAAATTGAACTAAAGGTCAAAACGGGATAAAATTCAAAAATGACCCTAAGCTCAATATAAATAGTCTATTCGGCCTAAAAATATATTGCTCTAAGAAGGGGGAAGAGAGGGAGAGTAATGCATAATGGAACTCACAACCTCTTTAAGAATAAGCTTTAGCGTCTCATCAACTTTCTCATAAGACCGTGAAATCACAAACTTCACTTGAGAAAAACATCTTATAGTCAGTATAGCGCCAAAAATTCTGTACATAAAAATTGTGCACTTGATAAAAAAATCAATGACGGTAAGTAATGATGAAACATAAGCACTCGATCAACAATTCAATAATATTGAAATGCTCAAATACTTAAAAGAAGATTAACAAAATGAAGTGGTTTTACAACTATTCAAACCTTAGCAGTTGAGCATCATCTACTTGCACAACCAAGTTCCATAACTGGTTTGTAGTAATCATATTTCCTAATCTCTTATGCATTCACTTTTCCATATTCTGTGTATTTTCAGATAGCTTACTGTGTGAGGATAGATTGTTAAACGTGGAAGTAAAACTTGATCTAACCTGATGGATGGCGTGAATAAACAGGTTCTTCCTATATCGAGCACAACCCTTTCCCTAGTAGAAGAAAATAACCATGCCTGAAGCGTTAGGAAACTGAGCTGCAAAAAAAAAAAAAAAAAGGAGAAACAGGTCACAAGATGAGGTCATAATCAAATATAAGTGGCTTGAAATTAAAGGGCAATTGCAATTGCTTAAAAAGAACCCCACCCTAAAGCCAAACACTAGGCACCAAGAAAACAACAAGGGTTTTTCCATCAAAGAATCATTTGATCCACCCTCTACAAATAAGTACAATCCACCAAAATGCTGTGAAAATATTTTACGTGGAAAACACTAAAAAAAAAAATAGTTGTAGAAGATTTTGTCTAGAAATACCTTACTTGGGTCACTGAGAAAGTGAGAACGAAGAGCTACTTCTCTGTGTAGGATAGGAGCTCTCTTATTTCCCAAGCATTCAGTCCTAAGAACCTGCCCATTGATGTAAAAAGCTATCACGACCCAATTAGTTTAAAACGGAACGACTATTTTAACATCATAAATGAAATAACAAGACCTAAAAAAAAATAAAAAATAAAAAAGGAAAGGAATAAAAAGGGAATAAAAGGTAAAAAGATCACTAAAGTGAAAACTAAAAGCGTTGAAGCTGCATGTAGAGCTCCAAAGAACATTCCAACTACTTTCCATAGTTGAAAACTTCATAAAAATATATTTCTCTAAGAAGGGGAAGAGAGGGAGGGCAATGCATGACAAAGTAAGATCAAAGTGTTACATGTCTGTGTGGTAGATGAGCTCTCTCATTTCCCAAGCATTCAGTACAGAGAACTTGCCCATTGATGTAAAAAGCTATCACGACCCAATTAGTTTAAAATGGAATGACTATTTTAACATCATGACTGAAATAACAAGACAAAAAAATAAAAAATAAAAAAGGAAAGTAATACAAGGAAATAAAAGATAAAAGATCACTACAGTGCTAACTAAAACCGTTGAAGCTGCATGTAGTCCTTCAAAGAACAATCCAACTATTTTCTGTAGCCGAGCAATTCATACAAATATGTTGCTTTAAGAAGGGGAATAGAGGGAGGGCGATCCATAATATATTGTCCAAAAATACCATACCTGAGTCGTTGAGAAAGTAAGATCAAAGTGTTACATGTCTATGTAGTAGAGGAGCTCTCTCATTTCCAAAGCATTCAGCGCGGAGAATATGCCCACTGATGTAAAAAGCTATCACGACCCAATTAGTTTAAAATGGAATTACAATTTAAGCATCATGATTGAAATTGCAGGACGTAAAACACAAAAAAACAAAAAAAAAGGGAAAGGAATACAAGGGCGTAAAAAGTAAAAGATCACTACAATGAAAACTAAAAGCGTTGAAGCTGCATGTAGAGCTCCAAAGAACATTCCAACTACTTTCCGTAGTTGAAAAATTCATAAAAACATATTCCTCTAAGAAGGGGAAGAGAGGAAGGGCGATGCATAATATATTGAGCGAAAATACCATACCTGGGTGGCTAAGAAAGTAAGATCAAAGTGTTACATGTCTGTGAAGAAGATGAGCTCTCTTATTTCTCAAGCATTCATGCAAAGAACATGCCCATTGATGTAAAAAGCTATCACGACCCAATTAGTTTAAAATGGAACATCTAATTAAACATCATGATTGAAATAGCAAGACGTTAAAAAAAGAAAAAAAAAAAAAGGAAAGGAATGGAACGGAATAAAAGGCAAAAGATCACTATAGTGATAACTGCCAGCATTGAAACTGCATGTAGACCTCCAAAGAACAATCCAACTACTTCTTGTAGTCGAAAACATCATAAAAATATGGCTAAATAGACTATTTTATACTGAACTTATGGTCTTTTTTCACTATTATGCAGTTTTGACATTTATTTCAATTTTATCATCGAACTTTAACTTTTGTTTTAATTTTGTCCTAAAGCGGACAGGCGTGTCCCTGCAGACATGGCGCTGAGATGGCGTGTTGTTGTGTCCAATAATGGACACGTTAGCAAAACAATCCCATGGTTAAATTTGATCCAAATCTGACCTAATGGGTCGACCGAACATTTAATGGGTTAAAACCCATCTTCTTCCCCAAATCACCTAGGGTTTCACCTTCCACCTTGCGCTACCATCACCCCCGTCGTTGCCATTTTTTCCTTTTCTTTGCCCCTAGCCGCCTCCTTCTTTCTCACTCTTCATCGCGGGTGGCCTGCTTCTATTTATGGCGGCCACATAGGCAGCCGATTGGAAAAAGAAGAGAGAGGGGAGAAGACTGGAGGACAAGGGGAAAAAACGACCATGGCGAGATTGATGTTGAGAAGAAGACAAGGGCCATGGGTCTATTGCCGTTGATTGATTGGGCCTTCCTTCCGCTACCGTTGACGATGTTCTCCAAAATCGAGGTTTATCGTGATTGTCCTGACTGATGGTTCGTGTCCGCATTTGGTCGATGGCTCGCCGACGTGGGTCATGGTTTTGGTCGACTGATTGACACGAGTTTCTCAGCCACGGGTTGAATCTCGGCATTGCAATGGCCATCGACGCCATGGCCGATGACCTCTGGTCACTCCCATGCCTGAAAATCTTCGTGCTCGACATGGCTCGCGTGGCGTGACCAGAGGGTTGAGTCCTCTGGTTACCGATGATGAGAGAACAAAATGGCGACCGACGATGAAAGAAGGCGTCGGCAACTGGTTAGGATGTAAAACCTAGTGGCTTGAGAGTTGAAGATGATGGGTTTCTTTTGTTGATGTGTCCAACAATGGACATATCAGCACGCCATCTAAGCACTTCGTATGTTGGGGCACACGCCTGTCCGCTTGGGGACAAAATTGAAATCAAACTTTAAATTTGATGACCAAATTGAACTAAAGGTCAAAACTGGATAAAATTCAAAAATGACCCTAAGCTCAAGAGAAAATAGTCTATTCGGCCTAAAAATATATTGCTCTAAGAAGGGGGAAGAGAGGGAGAGTAATGCATAATGGAACTCACAACCTCTTTAAGAATAAGCTTTAGCGTCTCATCAACTTTCTCATAAGAGCGTGAAATATCGTACTTCACCCGAGCAAAACATCTTACAGTCAGTATAGCGCAAAAAATTCTGTACATAAAAAATGTACAATGCCTGAAGCGTTAAGGAAACTGAGCTGCAAAAAAAAAAAAAAAAAAAGAAACAGGTCACAATTTCTTGGGATGAGATCATAATCAAGTATAAGTGGATTGAAATTAAAGGGCAATTGCAATTGCTTAAAAAGAACCCAATAATAAAGCCAGGCGTTAGGCACCAAGAAAACCCCAAGGGTTTTTCCATCAAAAAATCATTTGATCCAACCTCGACAAATAAGTACAATCCACCAAAATGCAGTGAAAATATTTTACATGGATAACGCCAAAAAGAAAAATTGTTGTAAAAGATTTTGTCCATAAATACTATACCTAGGTCACTAAGAAAGTAAGAATGAATAGCTACTTCTCTGTGTAGGATAGGAGCTCTCTCATTTCCCAAGCATTAAGTCCTCAGAACCTACCATTGATGTAAAAAGCTATCACGACCCAATTAGTTTAAAATGGAACGGCTATTTTAACATCATAATTGAAATAGCAAGACATAAAAAAAAATAAAAAATAAAAAAGGAAAGGAATACAAAGGGAATAAAAGGTAAAAGATTACTACAGTGATAACTAAAAGCGTTGAAATTGCATGTAGACCACCAAAGAACAATCCAACTACTTTCTGTAGTCGAAAATTTCATAAAAAAATATTCCTCTAAGAATGGGAAGAGAGGGAGGGCGATCCATAATATATTGTGCAAAAATACCATACCTGGGTCGTTGAGAATGTAAGATCAAAGTGTTACATGTCTGTGTAGTAGAGGAGCTCCCTCATTTCCCAGGCATTCAGTCCAGAAAACTTGCCCATTGATGTAAAAAGCTATCACAACCCAATTAGTTTTAAATGGAAAGACTATTTAAGCTTCATGATTGAAATAGCAAAACGTAAAAAAAAAAAAAGGGAAAGGAATACAAGGGAGTAAAAGGTAAAAGATCACTATAGTGAAAACTAAAAGCGTTGAAGCTGTATGTAGACCTCCAAAGAACAATCGAACTACTTTCCCTAGTAAAAAAATTCATAAAAAAATATTGCTCTAAGAAGGGGAAGAGAGGGAGGGCGATACATAATATATTGTGCAGAAACTGAATACCTGGGTCGCTGAGAAACTAAGATCAAAGTGTTACATGTCTGTGTAGTAGAGGAGTTCTCTCATTTCCCAAGCATTTAGTTCAGAGAACCTTCCCATTGATGTAAAAAGCTATCAAGACCCAATTAGTTTAAAATGGAACGACTATTTTAACATCATGACTGAAATAGCAAGCAAAAAAAAAAAAGAAAAAAGAAAAAATGAAAGGAATAAAAGGTAGAAGATCACTACTGTGATAACTAAAAGCGTTGAAGCTACATGTAGACCTCCAAAGAACAATCCAACTATTTTTTGTAGCCGAAAAATTCATAAAAATATATTGCTATAAGAAAGGGAAGAGATGGAGGGCGATCCATAATATATTGTGCAAAATTACCATACCTGGGTCGCCGAGAAAGTAAGATCAAAGTGTTACATGTCTGTGTAGTAGAGGAGCTCTCTCATATCCCAAGCATTTAGTCCAGGGAACCTTCCCATTGATGTAAGAAGTTATCACGACCCAATTAGTTAAAATGGAACGACTATTTTAACATCATGACTGAAATAGCAAGACAAAAAAAAAAATAAAAAATAAAAAAGGACATGAATACAAGGGAATAAAAGGTAAAAGATCACTACAGTGATAACTAAAAGCATTGAAGCTGCATGTAGACCCCCAAAGAACAATCCAACTATTTTCTATAGTCGAAAAATTCATAAAAATATATTGCTCTAAGAAGGGGAAGAGAGGGAGGGCGATCCATAATATATTGTGCAAAAATACCATACCTTGGTCGTTGAGAAAGTAAAATCAAAGTGTTACATGTCTGTGTACTAGAGGAGTTCTCTCATTTCCAAAGCATTCAGTGCGGAGAACATGCCCACTGATGTAAAAAGCTATTACAACCCAATTAGTTTAAAATGGAATGACTTTTTAAGAATCATGATTGAAATAGCAAGACGTAAAAAAAAAAGGGTAAAGGAATACAAGGGAGTAAAAGGTAAAGACACTACAGTGATAACTAAAAGCATTGAAGCTGCAAAGAACATTCGAACTACTTTTCGTAGTTGAAAAATTCATAAAAATATGTTGCTCTAAGATGGGGAAGAGAAGGAGGGCAATGCATAATATATTGTGCAAAAATACCATACCTGGATTGCTAAGAAAGTAAGATTAAAGTGTTACATGTCTGTGTAGTAGAGGAGTTCTCTCATTTCCCAAGAATTCAGTGCGGAGAACATACCCACTGATGTAAAAAGCTATCATGACCCAATTAGTTTAAAATGGAACGACTATTTAAGCATCATGATTGAAATAGAAGAACATGAAAAAAAGAGAAAAAAAAAAAAGGGAAAGGAATACAACGGAATAAAAGGTAAAAGATCACTACAGTGATAACTGCTAGCGTTGAAGCTGCATGTAGACCTCAAAAGAACAATCCAACTACTTCCTGTTGTCAAAAACACCATAAAAATATGACCAAATAGACTATTTTATAGTGAACGTAGGGTCTTTTTTCACTATTATCTAGTTTTGACATTTGTTTCAATTTTATCATCGAACTTTAACTTTTGTTTGAATTTTGTCCTAAAGCGGACAAACGTGTGGCTTGCAGACGTGGCGCTGAGGTGGCGTGTTGTTGTGTCCAATAATGGACACATTTTCCAGACAATCCCATGGTTGACTTTGATCCAAATCTGACCCAGTGGGTCGATCGAACATTTAATAGGTTAAAACCCATATTCTGCCCCAAATTACCTAGGCTTTCGCCTTGCACCTTGCGCTACCGCCACCCCCGCCGTTGCCCTTTTTGCCTTTTCCCTGCCCCTAGCCGCCTCCTTCTTTCTCACTCTTCATCGCGGGTGGCTTGCTTCCATTAATGGCGGCCACATAGGAAGCCAATTGGAAAAAGAAGAGAGAGGGGAGAAGAACGGAGGTCAACGGGAAAAAACGACCATGACGAGATCGATGTTGAGAAGAAAACAAGGGCCATGGGTCTATTGCTGTCAATTGATTGGGCCTTGCTTCCGCCATCGTTGACGATGTTCTCCAAAATTGAGGTTCACCGTGACTGCCCTGACTGACGATTCGTGTCCCCTTTTGGTCGACGGCTCGCCGACATGGGTCATCGTTTCGGTCGATCGATTGACGCGAGTTTTCTTAGCCACAGGTCCAATCTCGGCATTGCAATGGCCAACAGCGCCATGGCTGATGACCTCTGGTGACTCCAATGCCCGAAAATCTTCATGCTCGACATGGCTCGCGTGGCGTGACCAGAGGGTTGAGGCCTTGGGTTACCGGCGGTGAGAGAACAAAAAGGCGACTGGCGATGAAGAAAGGTGGCGGCAACAGTTTACGATGTAAAACCTAGTGGCTTGAGGGTTGAAGATGATGAGTTTCTTTTACTGATGTGTCCAACAATGGACACATCAGCACGCCACCTAAATACCACATATGTTGGGGCTCTCGCTTGTCCGCTTGGTGATAAAATTGAAATCAAAGTTTAAATTTGATGACCAAATTGAACTAAAGGTCAAAATGAGATAAAATTCAAAAATGACCCTAAACTCAGTATAAATAGTCTATTTGGCCTAAAAATATATTGCTCTAATAAGGGGGAAGAGAGGGAGAGTAATGCATAATGGAACTCACAACCTCTTTAAGAATAAGCTTTAGCGTCTCATCAACTTTCTCATAAGACCGTGAAATCTCGTACTTCACCTGAACAAAACATCTTACAGTCAGTATAGCGCCAAAAATTCCCTACATAAAAATTGTGCACTTGATAAAAAAATCTATGATGGTAAGTAGTGATGAAACATAAGAACCGATCAACAATTCAATAATATTGAAATGCTCAAATACTTAAAAGAAGATTAACAAAATGAAGTGGTTTACAACTATTCAAACCTTAGCAGTTGAGCATCATCTACTTGCATAACCGAGTTCCATCACTGGTTTGCAGTAATCATATTTCCTAATCCCCTTATGCATTCACTTTTTCATATTCTGTGTATTTTCAGATAGCTTACTATGTGAGGATAGATTGTTAAACGTGCAAGTAAGACTTGATCTAACCTGATGGATGGCGCCAATAAACAGGTTCTTCCTCAACCGAGCACAACCCTTTCCCTAGTAGAAGAAAATAACCATACCTGAAGCATTAAGGAAACTGAGCTGAAAAAAAAAAAAAAGAAACAGGTCACAATTTCTTAGGATGAGATCATAATCAAGTATAAGTGGCTTGAAATTAAAGGGCAATTACAATTGCATAAAAAGAACCCAATCATAAAGCCAGACGTTAGGCACTAAAAAAACCCCAAGGGTTTTTCCATCAAAGAATCATTTGATCCACCCTCAACAAATAAGTACAATCCACCAAAATGCTGTGAAAATATTTTATGTGAATAACACCAAAAAGAAAAATAGTTGTAGAAGACTTTGTCGAGAAATACCATACCTAGGTCACTGAGAATGTAAGAACGAAGAGCTACTTCTTTGTGTAGGATAGGAGCTCTCTCATTTCCCAAGGATTCAGTCCTGAGAACCTGCCCATTGATGTAAAAAGCTATAATGACCTAATTAGTATAAAATGGAACAACTATTTTAACATCATAAATGAAATAGCAAGACCTAAAAAAATAATAAATAAAAAAGGAAAGGAATAAAAAGGGAATAAAAGGTAAAAGATCACTAAACTGAAAACTAAAAGCGTTGAAGCTGCATGTAGAGCTCCAAAGAACATTCCAACTACATTCCGTAGTTGAAAAATTCATAAAAATATATTGCTCTAAGAAGGGGAAGAGAAGGAGGGCGATGCATAATATATTGCGCAGAAACACCATACTTGGGTCGCTGACAAAGTAAGATCAAAGTGTTACATGTCTGTGTGGTAGAGGAGCTCTCTCATTTCCCAAGCATTCAATCCAGAGAACTTGTCCATTGATGTAAAAAGCTATCACGACCCAATTAGGTTAAAATGGAACGATTATTTTAACATCATGACTGAAATAACAAGACAAAAAAAAAAAAAAGGAAAGGAATACAAGGGAGTAAAAGGTAAAAGATCACTACAGTGAAAACTAAAGGCGTTGAAGCTGCATGTAGAGCTTCAAACAACCCAATTAGTTTTAAATGGAACGACTATTTTAACATCATGACTGAAATAACAAGATAAAAAAAATAAAAAATAAAAAAGGAAAGAAATACAAGGAAATAAAAGATAAAAGATCACTATAGTGTAACTGCCAGCATTGAAGCTGCATGTAGACCTCCAAAGAACAATCCAACTACTTCCTGCAGTCGAAAACATCATAAAAATATGGCCAAATAGACTATTTTATACTGAACTTGGGGTCTTTTTTCACTATTATCCAGTTTTGACATTTGTTTCAATTTTATCATCGAACTTTAACTTTTGTATTAATTTTGTCCTAGAGCGGATAGACGTGTGGCCCTATAGACGCGGCGCTGAGGTGGCGTGTTGTTGTGTCCAATAATGGACACATTAGCAAAACAATCCCATGGTTGACTTTGATCAAAATCTGACCCAGTGGCTCGATCGAACATTTAATGGGTCAAAACCCATCTTCTTCCCCAAATCACCTAGGGTTTCGCCATCCACCTTGCGCTGCAACCGCCCCCGCCGTTTCCCTTTTTGCCTTTTCCCTGCCCCTAATCGCCTCATTCTTTCTCACTCTTCATCGCGGGTGGCTTGCTTCCATTAATGGCGGCCACATTGGTAGCCGATTGGAAAAAGAAGAGAGAAGGGAGGACACCGGATGTCAAGGGGAAAAAACGACCGTGGCGAGATCGATGTTGAGAAGAAGACAAGGGCCATGGGTCTATTGCCGTCCATTGATTGGGCCTTGCTTCCGCCACCGTCGACGATGTTCTCCAAAATCGAGGTTCACCGTGACTGCCCTGACTAACGGTTCATGTCCGCTTTTGGTCGATGCCTTGTCATTGTTTTGGTCGACCGATTAACGCGAGTCTTTCGACCACGGGTTGAATCTCGGCATTGCAATGGCCATCGACGCCATGGCCAATGACCTCTGGTCACTCCCATGGCTGAACAGATTCGTGCTCGACATGGCTCGCGTGGTGTGACCAGAGGGTTGAGGCCTCGGGTTACCGGCGATGAGAGAACAAAAAGGCGACCGGAGATGAAGGAAGGCGGCGGCAACTATTTAGGATGTACAACCTAGTGGCCTGAGGGTTGAAGATGATGGGTTTCTTTTGCTGATGCATCTGACAATGGACACATCAGCACGCCACCTAAGCGCTACGTATGTTGGGGCACACGGCTGTCCGTTTGGGTATAAAATTGAAATCAAAGTTTAAATTTGATGACCAAATTGAACTAAAGGTCAAAACTGAATAAAATTCAAAAATGACCCTAAGCTCAGGATAAAATAGTCTATTCGGCCTAAAAATATATTGCTCTAAGAAGGGGGAAGAGAGGGAGAGTAATGCATAATGGAACTCACAACCTCTTTAAGAATAAGCTTTAGCGTCACATCAACTTTCTCTCAAGAGCGTGAAATCTCGTACTTCCCCTGAGTAAAACATCTTACAGTCAGTACATCACCAAAAATTCCGTACATAAAAATTGTGCACCGAATATTAAAATGAATGACAGTAAGTTACGATGAAACATAAGTACTCGATCAACAATTCAATAGTATTGAAATGCTCAAATACTTAAAAGAAGATTAACAAAATGAAGTGGTTTTAAAAACTATTCAAACATTAGCAGTTAAGCATCATCTACTTGCACAACCAAGTTCAATCACTTGTTTGCAGTAATCATATTTCCTAATCCCCTTATGCATTAACTTTTTCATATTCTGTGTATTTTCAGATAGCTTACTGTGTGACGATAGATTAATAAACGTGCAAGTAAGACTTAATCTAACCTGGTGGATGGCGTGAATAAAGAAGTTCTTCCTCAACCGAGCACTCCTTTCCCTAGTAGAAGAAAATAACTATGCCAGTAGTGTTAGGGAAACTGAGCTACAAAAAAAAAAAAGAAAAAAGAAACAGGTCACAATTTCTTGGGATGAGATCATAATCAAGTATAAGTGGCTTGAAATTAAAGGGCAATTGCAATTGCTTAAAAAGAACCCAATCATATAGCCAGACGTTAGGCACCAAGAAAACCCCAAGGGTTTTTCCATCAAAGAATCATTTGATCCACCCTCGACAAATAAATACAATCCATCAAAATGCAGTGAAAATATTTTACGTGGATAACGTCAAAAACAAAAATAATTGTAGAAGATTTTGTCCAGAAATACCATACCTGGGTCCCTCAAAAAGTAAGAACGAAGAGCTACTTCCCTGTGTAGGATAGGAGCTCTCTCATTTCCCAAGCATTCAATCCTGAGAACTTGCTCGTTGATGTAAAAAGCTATCACAACCCAATTAGTTTAAAATGGAACGATAATTTAACATCATAATTGAAATAGCAAGACATAAAAAAAATAAAAAAGGAAAGGAATACAAAGGGAATAAAAGGTAAAAGATCACTACAGTGATAACTAAAAGCGTTGAAGCTGCATGTAGACCACCAAAGGACAATCCAAGTACTTTCTGTAGTCGAAATATTCATAAAAATATATTGCTCTAAGAAGAGGAAGAGAGGGAGGGCGATCCATAATATATTGTGCAAAAATACCATATCTAGGTTGCTGAGAAAGAAAGATCAAAGTGTTACATGTCTGTGTAGTAGAGGAGCTCTCTCATTTCCCATGCATTCGTGCGGAAAACATGCCTACTGATGTAAAAAGCTATCACGACCCAATTAGTTTAAAATGGAATGACTATTTAAGCATCATGATAGAAATAGCAAGACATAAAACACCAAAAAACAAAAAAAAAAGGGAAATGAATACAAGGGAGTAAAAGGTAAAAGATCACTACAGTGAAAACTAAAAGCGTAGAAACTGCATGTAGACCCCCAAACAACATTCGAACTATTTTCCGTAGTTGAAAAATTCATAAAAATATATTGCTCTAAGAAGGGGAAGAGAGGGAGGGCGATGCATAATATATTGTGCAAAAATACCATACCTCGGTCGCTGAGAAAGTAAGATCAAAGTGTTACATGTCTGTGTAGTAGAGGAGCTCTCTCATTGCCCATGCATTAATGCACAGAACATGCCCACTGATGTAAAAAGCTATCACGACCCAATTAGTTTAAAATGGAATGACTATTTAAGCATCATGATTGAAATAGCAAGACGTAAAAAAAAGATAAAAAAAAAAAGGGAAAGGAATACAACGGAATAAAAGGTAAGATCACTACAGTGATAACTATCAGCGTTGAAGCTGCATGTAGACCTCCAAAGAACAATCCAACTACTTCCTGCAGTCAAAAAAATCATAAAAATATGGCTAGATAGATTATTTTATATTGAACTTGGGGTCTTTTTTCACTATTATCCAGTTTTGACATTTGTTTCAATTTATCATCGAACTTTAATTTTTGTTTTAATTTTGTCCTAAAGCGGACAGGCGTGTGGCCCTGCATACGTGGCGCTGAGATGGCGTACTGTTGTGTCCAATAGTGGACATATTAGAAAAACAATCCCATGGTTGACTTTGATCCAAATCTGATCCAATGGGTCGACCGAACATTTAATGGATCAAAACCCATCTTCTTCCCCAAATCACCTAGGGTTTCGCCTTCCACCTTGCGCTGTTGCTACCCCCGCCATTGCCATTTTCGCCTTTTCCCTTCCCCTAGCCGCCTCCTTCTTTCTCACTCTTCATAGTTGTAGAAGATTTTGTCTAGAAATACCATACCTGGGTCCCTAAGAAAGTAAGAACGAAGAGCTACTTCCCTGTGCAGGATAGGAGCTCTCTCGTTTCCCAAGCATTCAGTCCAGAGAACCTAACCATTGATGTAAAAAGCTATCACGATCCAATTAGTTTAAAATGGAATGACTATTTTAACATCATGATTGAAATAGAAAGACAAAAAAAAAATAAATAAATAAAAAGGGAAAGGAATACGAGCGAATAAAATGTAAAAGATCACTACATAAATCTTGTACTTCACCTGAGCAAAACATCTTACAATCACTATAGCGCCAAAAGTTCCCTACATAAAAATTGTGCACTTGATAAAAAAATAAATGACAGTAAGTAATGATGAAACATAAGTACTTGATCAACAATTCAGTAATATTGAAATGCTCAAACACTTAAAAGAAGATTAACAAAATGAAGTGGTTTTACAACTATTCAAACCTTAGCAATTAAGCATCATCTACTTGCACAATCAAGTTCCATCACTGGTTTGCAGTAATCATATTTTCTAATCCCCTTATGCATTCACTTTTTCATATTCTATGTATTTTCAGATAGCTTACTGTCTAACGATAGAATATTAAACGTGCAAGTAAGACTTGAACTAACCTAGTGGATGGCGTGAATAAACAAGTTCTTCCTCAACCGCGCGCAACCCTTTCCCTAGTAGAAGAAAATAACCATGCCTGAAGTGTTAGGAAAACTGAGCCGCAAAAAAAAAAAACCAGGTCAGAAATTTTTGGAATGAGATCATAATCAAGTATAAGTGGCTTGAAATTAAAAGGCAATTGCAATTGCTTAAAAGGAACCCAATCATAAAGACAAACGTTAGGCACCAAGAAAACGCCAAAGCTTTTTCCATCTAAGAATCATTTGATCCACCCTCGACAAATAAGTACAATCCACCAAAATGCAATTAAAATATTTTACATGGATAACAACAAAAAGTAAAGTAGTTGTAGAAGATTTTGTCGAGAAATACCATACCTGGGTCGCTAAGGAAGTAAGAACGAAGAGCTACTTGTCTGTATCGGATAGGAGCTCTCTCATTTCAAGAGCATTCAGTCCTAAGAACCTGCCCACTGATGTAAAAAGCTATCACGATCCAATTAGTTTAAAATGGAATGACTATTTAAGCATTGTGATTGAAATAACAAGACATAAAAAAAAAAGGGGGGGGGGGGGGGGAAAGAATAGAAGGTAAAAGATCACTACAAACTGTTAGTGTTGAAGCTCCACGTAGACCTCCAAAGAACAATTCAACTACTTTCCGTAGTCGAAAACATTATAAAAATATATTGCTCTAAGAAGAGGGAAGAGAAGGAGAGCGATGTATAATATATTGTCAAAAATACCATACCTGGGTCACTGACAAAGTAAGAAGAAAGTGTTACTTGTTTGTGTAGTAGAGGAGCTCTCTCATTTCCCAAGCATTCAGTTCAGAAAACATGGCCACTGATGTAAAAAGCTATCACGACCCAATTAATTTAAAATGGAATGACTATTTAATCATCATGATTGAAATAGCATGACATAAAAAAAAAAAAAAGGGAAAGAAATACAAGGGAATAGAAGGTAAAAGATCATTACAGTAATAACTGACAGCGTTGAAGCTGCATGTAGACCTCCAAAGAACAATCCAACTACTTTCTGCAGTCGAAAACATCATAAAAATACGGCCAAATAGACTATTTTATCCTGAACTTATGGTCTTTTTAAATTTTATCAAGTTTTGACCTTTGCTTAAATTTGATCATTGAATTTTAACTTTGCTTTTAATTTTATCCTAAAGCGGACAGATATGTGCCCCAGCATACGTGGTGCTAAGGTGGCGTGCTGATGTGTCCAATAATGGACACATTAGCAAAAAAAACCCATGCTTGACTTTGATCCAAATCTGACCCAGTGGGTTGACCTAACTTTTAATGGGTCAAAACCCATCTTCTTCCCCAAATCACCTAGGGTTTCGCCTCCCACCTTGAGTTGTCGCCGCCGCCGTTGCCCTTTTTGCCATTTTCCTGCCCCTGGCCGCCTCCTTCTTTCTCACTCTTCATCTCCGGTGGCTTGCTTCCAATAAGGTTGGCCACATAAGCAGTTGATTGGAAAAAGAAGAAAGAGGGGAGAAGAGCAAAGGAGAATGGGAAAAAACGACCATGGCGAGATCGATGTTGAGAAGATGACAAGGGCCGTGAGTCTATTGCCGTCGAACGATTGGGCCCTGCTTCCACCATCATCGACGATGTTCTCCAAAATCGAGGTTCATCGTGATTGCCTTGGCTAACGATTCGTGTCACCTTTTGGTTGATGGCTCGCCGACGTGGGTCATTGTTTTGGTCTACCGATTGACGCGAGTCTTCTTAGCCACAGGTCGAATCTTGGCATTGCAATGGCCATCGATGCCATGGCTAATGACCTCTAGTGACTGCCATGGCCAAAGAGCTCCATGCTCAACATGGCTGGCGTGGCGTGACTAAAGGGTTAAGGCCTCAAGTGATCGGCGATGAGAGAATAAAAAGGCGACCGATGATGAAGGAAGGCGGTAGCAACTGTTTAGGATGTAAAACCCTAGTGGCCTGAGGGTTGAAGATGATGGGTTTCTTTTGCTGATGTGTCCAACAATAGACACAGCACGCCACCTAAGCGCCCACGTATGTTGGGCACATGCCTCTTTGCTCGGGGATAAAATTGAAACCAAAGTTTAAGTTTGATGACCAAATTGAACTAAAGGTTAAAACTGGATAAAATTAAAAAATGACTCTAAGTTTAGGATAAAATAGTCTATTCAACCTAAAAATATATTGCTCTAAGAAGGGGGAAGAGAGGGAGAGTAATGCATAATGGAACTCACAACCTCTTTAAGAATAAGCTTTAGTGTCTCATCAACTTTCTCATAAGACCGTGAAATCTCGTACTTCATCTAAGCAAAACATCTTATAATAAGTATAGTGCCAAAAGTTCCCTACATAAAAATTATGCACTTGATAAAAAAATCAATGGCGGTAAGTAATGATGAAACATAAGTACTCAATCAACAATTCGGTAATATTGAAATGCTCAAATACTTAAAAGAAGATTAACAAAATGAAGTGGTTTTACAACTATTCAAACCTTAGCAGTTAAGCATCATCTACTTGCACAACCGAGTTCCATAATTGGTTTGCAGTAATCATATTTCCTAATCCCCTTATGCATTCACTTTTTTATATTCTCTGTATTTTCAGATAGCTTACTGTGTGATGATAGATTATTAAATGTGCAAGTAAGACTTGAACGAACCTGGTGGATAGCGTGAATAAACATGTTCTTCCTCAACCGAGCACAACCCTTTCCCTAGTAAAAGAAAATAACTATGCCTGAATTGTTAGGGAAACTGAGCTGCACAAAAAAAAAAAAAATGTCACAATTTCTTGGGTTGAGATCATAATCAAGTATAAGTGGTTTGAAATTAAAGGGCAATTGCAATTGCTTAAAAGGAATCCAATCATAAAGACAGACGTTAGGCACCAAGAAAACCCCAAGGGTTTTTCCATCTAAGAATCATTTGATCCAACCTCGACAAATAAGTACAATCCACCAAAATGTAGTTAAAATATTTTACATGGATAACACCAAAAAGTAAAATAGTTGCAGAAGATTTTATCCAGAAATATCATACTTGGGTCGCTGAGAAGGTAAGAACGAAGAGCTACTTGTCTGTGTCGGATATGAGCTCTCTCATTTCCCAAGCATTCAGTCCTAAGAACCTGCCCACTGATGTAAAAAGCTATCACGACCCAAACAACGACGACAACATATCCAGCCTTTATCCCACTATGTGGGGTCGGCTACATGAATTCTAGACTTCTATGTGGGTTACGCCCCAAAGATAGTTTATCTAGAATTCATATTTGGATTCATCTAGGTTTTACGCTTGTTGGTGGCTACCTAACGCAACCCTTCTCCTTTATTCGGGCTTTGGACCGACAACGGATAACATCCCTAACGGAGTAATAATGAAATGAAGTTTCAACACCATCTTCATATGGAGAAGTTTCATGAGATGGTGGTGAATGAAGATAATTGATATAGTTGTGTTCCATCACTTAGTTGACATGGTGAAACCAATAATTATAATATGGAAACACAACTATATCACGACCCAATTAGTTTAAAATGGAATGACTATTTAAGCATTATGATTGAAATAGCAAGATATATAAAAAAAAAAAAAAGGAAAAGGAATACAAGGGAATAAAAGGTAAAAGATCACTACAGTGATAACTGCCAGCGTTGAAGCTGCATGTAGACCTCCAAAGAACAATCCAACTATTTTCTGCAGTCGAAAACATCATAAAAATATATTGCTCTAAGAAGGGGGAAGAGAAGGAGAGCGATGCATAACATATTGTGCAGAAATACTATACTTGGGTCGCTCAGAAAGTAAGAAGAAAGTGTTACTTGTCTGTGTAGTAGAGAGCCACTCTCATTTCCCAAGCATTTAGTCCGAAGAACATGCCCATTGATGTAAAAAGCTATCACGACCCAATTTGTATCTTCTAATATAAATTGAAAATTACAGTTAACGTCATGGATTTTTCCAAGAATACCACATGCATAATTATAGTATAAGTAGTAATCCAAAATCACATGAAAGAAAGAAAGAAAATAGTAACACATAAATTGACATTTTGAGTTTTGGTCGACCGATTGAGCGAGTCTTCTCAACCACGGGTCGAATCTCGGCATTGCAATGGCCATCGACGCCATAGCTGATAACCTCTGGTCACTCCCATGCCCGAAAATCTTCGTGCTCGACATGGCTCGCGTGGCGTGACCAGAGGGTTGAGGCCTCGGGTTACCGGCGATGAGAGAACAAAAAGGCGACCGGCGATGAAGTAAGGCGGCGGCAACTGTTTAGGATGTAAAACCTAGTGGCTTGAGTGTTGAAGATGATGGGTTTCTTTTGGTGATGTGTCCAGCAATAGACACATCAGCACACCACCTAAGCACCACGTATGTTTGGGCTCTCGCCTGTCCGCTTGGGGATAAAATTGAAATCAAAGTTTAAATTTGATGACCAAATTTAACTAAATGTCAAAACTGGATAAAATTCAAAAATGACCCTAAGCTCAGGATAAAATAGTCTATTCGGCCTAATGATTATTTAAGCATCACAATTGAAATAACAAGACGTAAAAAACAAAAAAAAGGGAAAGGAATACAAGGGAGTAAAAGGAAAAAGATCACTACAGTGAAAACTAAAAGCATTGAAAAATTACTTTGCATGTAGAGCTCCAAAGAACATTCTAACTACTTTCCGTAGTTGAAAAATCCATAAAAATATATTGCTTGCTAGTAATCCTTTCATTAATTACAAAATAATTGTGTACAACATCCTACAATTATTATCTTTTTATATTTGGGTGTACTATGTATGTTCATATCCCTAATCAATTTCATTCCAAACTTGACCCTAGGGCTATCAAATGTGTTTTTTTTGGGTTATGCATCACATAAAAAAGGCTATAAGTAAATCCTCACACCAAAAAAATCCATATCAATATGGATGTTTCGTTTTTCGAAAAACAACCTTATTTTACCCAAAATTCTCTTTAGGGGGAGACACATGAAGTGGACGATAATTTTTGGGATGTTTCTATCCCACTCCCAAATGCAATTTGCCCTACTCAAGAACCACATGTTTCTAATAATGGTCACTTAGGAGATTCTGGTTCTTTGGTGCCAAGTGAAGGGGTTTCTCATGTAGGGAGAGAAGTACTACAAATCGATCATCATGATCTGAATTCTGAGCTTCAGGTTTATACTAGGGGGAGATTTCATCAAAAGAACAAAGACCTGAATGTCAACTTTGCACAAAACTAGTCTGAAAACCCGAAAATGGCACAGTAAGTTCAAGAAATCCTACTTCAACATCTAGTTTACTTCCTTCAATTGTACCCAATAGTTCCCAAGTTGATTCTTCAAATATTAACAATTGTGCAAAAATACCATACCTGGGTCGCTGAGAAAGTAAGATCAAAGTGTTACATGTCTGTATAGTAGATGAGCTCTTATTTCCCAAGCATTTATGAGGAGAACATGTCCACTGATGTAAAAAGTTATCACGACTCAATTAGTTTAAAATGGAACGACTATTTAAGCATCATGATTGAAATAGCAAGACGTAAAAAAAGAGAAAAAAAAAAGGGAAACGAATACAACGGAATAAAAGGTAGAAGATCACTACAGCGATAACTGCCAGCGTTGAAGCTGCATGTAGACGTCCAAAGAATAATCCAACTACTTCCTGCAGTCGAAAACATCATAAAAATATGGCAAAATAGACTATTTTATACTAAACTTAGGGTCTTTTTTCACTATTACCCAGTTTTGACATTTGCTTCAATTTTATCATCGAACTTTAACTTTTGTTTTAACTTTGTCCGAAAGCGGACAGACATGTGGCCCTACAGACGTGGCGCTGAGGTGGCGTGTTGTTGTGTCCAATAATGGACACATTAGCAAAACAATCCCATGGTTGGCTTTGATCCAAATCTGACCCAATGGGTCAACCGAACATTTAATGGGTCAAAACTGATCTTCTTCCCCAAATCACCTAGGCTTTCGCCTTGCACCTTGCGCTGCTGTTGCCCCCGCCGTTGTCGTTTTTGCCTTTTCCTTGCCCCTAGCCGCCTCTTTCTTTCTCACTCTTCATCGCGGGTGGATTGCTTCCATTAATGGCGGCCACACAGGCAGCCGATTGGAAAAAGAAGAGAAAGGGGAGAAGACAGAACGTCAAGGGGAAAAAAAGACCATGGCGAGATCGATGTTGAGAGGAAGACAATGGCCATGGGTCTATTGCCGTCAATCTATTGGGCCTTGCTTCCCCCATCGTCACGATGTTCTCCAAAATCGAGGTTCACCGTGACTGCCCTGACTGACGGTTTGTGTCCCCTTTTGGTCGACTGATTGACATGAGTCTTCTCAACCATGAGTCGAATCTCGGCATTGCAATGGCCATTGATGCCATGGCCGATAACCTCTGGTCACTCCCATGCCCGAAAATCTTCGTGCTCGACATGGCTCACGTGGCGTAACCAGAGAGTTGAGGCCTCGGGTTACCAACGATGAGAGAACAAAAAGGTGACCGGCAATGAAGGAAGGCGGCGGCAATTGTTTAGGATGTAAAACCTAGTGGATTGAGGATTGAAGGTGATGGGTTTCTTTTGCTGATGTATCCAACAATGAACAATCCAACTACTTCTTACACTCGAAAACATCATAAAAATATGGCCAAATAGACTATTTTATACTGAACTTAGGGTCTTTTTTCACTATTATCCAGTTTTGACATTTGTTTCAATTTTATCCTTGAACTTTAACTTTTGTTTTAATTTTGTACTAAAGCGGACAGGCGTTTGGCGTTGCAGACGTGGCGCTGAGGTGGCGTGTTGTCTAATAATGGACACATTAGCAAAACAATCCCATGGTTGACTTTGATCCAAATCTAACTGAGTGGGTCGACCGAACATTTAATGGGTCAAAACCCATCTTCTTCCCCAAATCATCTAGGCTTTCGCCTTGCACCTTGCGTTGCCGCCGCCCTCGCCGTTGTCGTTTTTGCCTTTTCCCTGCCCCTAGCCGCCTCTTTCTTTCTCACTCTTCATCGCGGGTGGTTTGCTTCCATTAATGGCGGCCACATAGGCAGTCGATTGGAAAAAGAAGAGAGTGGGGAGAAGACCGGAGGTCAAAAGGAAAAAACGACCATGGCGAGATCGATGTTGAGAAGAAGATAAGGGCCATGGGTTTATTGTCGTCGATCGATTGGGCCATGCTTCCGCCATCGTCGACAATGTTCTCCAAAATCGAGATTCACCGTGACTGCCCTGACTGACGGTTCGTGTCCCCTTTTGGTCGATGGCTCTCCGACGTGGGTTATCGTTTTGGTCGACCAATTGACACGAGTCTTCTCAGCCACGGGTCAAATCTCGGTATTGCAACGGCCATCGACGCCATGGCCGATGACCTATGGTCACTCCCATGGCCAAACACCTTCGTGCTTGACATGGCTCGCGTGGCGTGACCAGAGGGTTGAGGGCTCGGGTTACTGGCAATGAGAGAACAAAAAGGCGACCAACGATGAAGGAAGGCGGCGGAGCCTGTTTAGGATGTAAAACCTAGTGGCTTGAGGGTTCAAGATGATGGGTTTCTTTTGCTGATGTGTCCAATAATGGATACATCAGCATGTCACCTAAGCACCACGTATGTTAGGGCACACGCCTATCCGCTTGGGGACAAAATTGAAATCAAAGCTTGAAATTCATTACCAAATTGAACTAAAGGTCAAAACTGGATAAAATTCAAAAATGACCCTAAGCTCAAGATAAAATAGTCTATTTGGCCTCAAAATATAATACTCTAAGAAGGGGGAAGAGAGGGAGAGTAATGCATAATGGAACTCACAACTTCTTTAAGAATAAGGTTTAGCATCTCGTCAACTTTCTCATAAGAGCGTGAAATCTCGTACTTCACCTGAGCAAAATATCTTACACTCAGTATAGCGCCAAAAATTCCGTACATAAAAATTGTGCACTTGATAAAAAAATCAATTACAGTAAGTAATGATGAAACATAAGTACTCGATAAACAATTCAGTAATATTGAAATGCTCAAATACTTAAAAGAAGATTTAACAAAATGAAGTGGTTTTACAACTATACAAACCTTAGCAGTTAAGCATCATCTACTTGCACAATCGAGTTCCATCACTGGTTTGCAGTAATCATATCTCCTAATCCCCTTATGCATTCACTTTTTCATATTCTCTGTATTTTCAGATAGCTTACTGTGTGAGGATAGATTGTTAAACGTGCAAGGAAGACTTGATCTAACCTGGTGGATGGCGTGAATAAACAGGTTCTTCCTCAACTAAGCACAACCCTTTCCCTAGTAGAAGAAAATAACCATGCCTGAAGTGTTAGGTAAACTGAGCTGCAAAAAAAAAAAAAAGAAACAGGTCACAATTTCTTGGGATGAGATCATAATCAAGTATAAGTGACTTGAAATTAAAGGGCAATTGCAATTGCTTAAAAAGAACCCATTCATAAAGCCAGATGTTAGGCAACAAGAAAACCCTAAGAGTTTTTCCATCAAAGAATCATTTGATCCACCCTCGACAAATAAGTACAATCCACCAAAATGTAGTGAAAATATTTTACGCAGATAACACCAAAAAGAAAAATAGTTGTAGAAGATTTTGTCCAGAAATACCATATCTGGGTCCTTGAGAAAGTAAGAACGAAGAGCTACTTCCCTGTGTACGATAGGAGCTCGCTCATTTCCCAAGTATTCAGTCCTGAGAACCTGCCCATTGATTTAAAAAACAATCATGACCCAATTAGTTTAAAATGGAACGACTATTTTAACATCATAGTTGAAATAGCAGGACATAAAAAAAATAAAAAAGGAAAGGAATACAAAGGGAATAAAAGGTAAAAGATCACTACAGTGATAACTAAAAGCGTTGAAGCTGCATGTAGACCACCAAAGAACAATCCAAGTACTTTGTGTAGTCAAAATATTCATAAAAATATATTGCTCTAAGAAAGGGAAGAGAGGGAGGGCGATCCATAATATATTGTGCAAAAATACCATACTTGGGTCGCTGAGAAAGTAAGATCAAAGTGTTATATGTCTGTGTAGTAAAGAAGCTCTCATATTTCCCAAGCATTCAGTCTAGAGAACCTACCCATTGATGTAAAAAGCTATCACAACCCAATTAATTTAAAATGGAATAACTATTTAAGCATCATGATTGAAAGCAAGACGTAAAAAAAAAAAAAAAAAAAAAGGGAAAGGAATATAAAGGAGTAAAAGGTAAAAGATCACTATAGTGAAAACTAAAAGCGTTGAAGCTGCATGTAGACCTCCAAAGAACAATCCAACTACTTTCTGTAGTCAAAAAATTCATAAAAATATATTGCTCTAAGAAGGGGAAGAGAGGGAGGGTGATGCATAATATATTGTGCAGAAACGCCATACCTGAGTCGCTGAGAAAGTAAGATCAAAGTGTTACATGTTTGTGTAGAAGATGAGCTCTCTCATTTCCCAAGCATTCAGTCCAGAGAACCTGCCCATTGATGTAAAAAGCTATCACGACCCAATTAGTTTAAAATGGAACGACTATTTTAACATCATAGTTGAAATAGCAAGACATAAAAAAAAATAAAAACGAAAAGGAATACAAAGGGAATAAACGGTAAAAGATCACTGCAGAGAACTAAAAACGTTGAAGCTGCATTTAGACTTGCAAAGAACAATCCAAGTACTTTCTGTATTCGAAAAATTCATTAAAATATATTGCTCTAAGAAGAAGAAGAGAGGGAGGGTGATCCATAATATATTGTGTAAAAATACCATACCTGGGTCGTTGAGAAAAAAAGATCAAAGTGTTACATGTCTGTGTAGTAGAGGAGCTCTCATATTTCCCAAGCATTCAGTCTAGAGAACCTGCCCATTGATTTAAAAAGCTATCACGACCCAGTTAGTTTAAAATGGAATGCCTATTTAAGCATCATGATTGAAATAGCAAGATGTAAAAAATAAAAAAACAAACAAAATGGAAATGAATACAAGGGAGTAAAAGGTAAAAGATCACTACAGTGAAAACTAAAAGCGTTGAAGCTGCATGTAGAGCTCCAAAGAACATTCCAACTACTTTCCGTAGTTGAAAAATTCATAAAAATATATTGCGCTAAGAAGGGGAAGGGAGGGAGGGCGATGCATAATATATTGTGCAAAAACACCATACCTGCACGCCAACTAAGCACCACGTATGTTGGGGCACACACCTATCCGCTTGGGGACAAAATTGAAATCAAAGTTTAAATTTGATGACCAAATTGAACTAAAGGTCAAAACTGGATAAAATTAAAAATGACCCTAAGCATCGAATAAAATAGTCTATTCGGCCTAAAAATATATTCCTCTAAGAAAGAGGAAGACGGGGAGAGTAATGCATAATGGAACTCACAACCTCTTTAAAATAAACTTTAGCATCTCATCAACTTTCTCATAAGAGCGTGAAATCTCATACTTCACCTGAGGAAAACATCTTACAATCAGTATAATGCCAAAAATTCTGTAACTAAAAATTGTGCACTTGATAAAAAAATCAATTACGGTAAGTAATGATGAAACATAAGTACTCGATCAACAATTCAATAATATTGAAATGCTCAAATACTTAAAAGAAGATTAACAAAATGAAGTGGTTTTACAACTATTCAGACCTTAGCAGTTAAGCATCATCTACTTGCACAATCGAGTTCCATCACTGGTTTGCAGTAACCATATTTCCTAATCCCCTTATGCATTCACTTTTTCATATTCTCTGTATTTTCAGATAGCTTACTGTGTGAGGATAGATTGTTAAACGTGCAAGGAAGACCTGAAGTGTTAGGGAAACTGAGCTGCAAAAAAAAAAAAAAAAAAAAAGAAACAGGTCACAATTTCTTGGGATGAGATCAAAATCAAGTATAAGTGGCTTAAGGCAGGCGATTTTCGTTGCTTCAGGCAAGTACAATTTGGCTTGGAATTGAATCGGAATGGAGAGGCGAAGTCGTGCGAAGCAAACATAAGCTCGGTATTGAAGGCGACATTGGCCAAGATAGTTCCGACAGTGATCGGACTTGAATGTTGAAGGTGGCGCTCCTCAGTAAGGAGATCTAGGCATCCGATCCTAATCCTAGCCACAATTTGGAATCGACGATAAACTCAAGTGTCCTTGATCGCGTCCCAGATCTGGTCGTTGCATGTGACCAGGGCGATAAGGAAGGCACGACTGAAGTAGACTAAGGCATCAAAGAGAAGCATATTGGAGCGATCGGAGGCTAGAACGATCGCGATCGAGTCTGAGCAATCTCGAATCCACTGTGAATCGAATGCGGAACAGGAGGATTGTGATCTGCATGCGGCCATAGGCTATTGCTCTCAGTGACGAAGTAAAATCAAGTAAGGAGGAGTTACGCAGTGAAAGTTGCTTCAAAAGCAAGACGGTGGACGGTGGTGGCGACAATGACTCCAAGAAGATTGCAACAAAGCTGGTGGTTTTCCAGGCCTTGGACGGTGATCGGGTGAGAGAACAAGGCACCGAATCCGGCGAGAAGGAAGTAGCAATGAGAAGCAAAGCCTTGGGCCATTGAAATCAGAAAACGTCCAGAAGCAGATTTCTGCTAGCGGCGATTCTCATGTTGTCAATTTGGAGAAGTCGGCTTGAACGTAGAAGAGATGAACAAAAATTGAGCGGGCTAGGCAATCCAACCCAACCACCAGTTGCAAGGCGGAATTGAACGCGGATTGGAAGACGTGTGAGTAGGTAAACTGGAAGGCCGAACAAATTCAATCTTCGGTTGCGAAATTGAAGTTAAGGAGAGAAGGAACCTGCGGTCGAAAACGGTCCATAAGGGAATTCTGAGCAACTGGATCAGGGTGAGTCTCCTAAGCGACTACTGTGAGGTGATTTTGGATGGAATTTTGGTGACTTGAAAAAGTGAGAGTCGGCGATTCACAAGAAGTTGCAACGAGAGCCAATCAAACTCTTAAGAAGCTAAAATTTGGAAGGTGACAGTCCTTACCTACTCCATAGTAACTAAGGCGGTGGTTTAGGGTGAGTTGAAAGTTGATAGTAGGCTGACTTGAAGGCCGAACAAATTGATCAAATTTCGGAAATTGATTTGGAGGCCATTCAACAGCAACTAAAAAGATGATTCAGATCTAGGCTACTGCTAGGGCAATGTCTGAAGTGGATTAAGGTTGTTGAATTGGAAGCAGCAATTACATTGGCTTGGGTTGCTAATGTTTAATACCGGAATAAATTTTGGAAGAGATCCTTAGAAGCTGAGTAAGAGGTTGTTACAGCAGTGAATTTTCAAGGAATTGGATGGAGGAGATGGCTGATGGACTATGTGCTATAACAAGGGAAGGGGAGGTCAGGTGGATTGACTTTGTTAAAGATCTCTGTGACCAATTTAGGGAGAAGAACATGATTGATGTGATTGAGGAGTTCAACAAGCTTAAGCAGGAAGGATCAGTGACTGAATATCAAGAGAGGTTTGAAGAATTAAGGGCATTGATGTCCACCTTCAGCTAGCCTTGTCAGAACATTACTTTGTATCAAGATTCATTAATGGTCTTGACGATGCGTTAAGGCTCAGTGTGAAAATGTTCTGCCCTACTACGATGGAACAAGTTGCGAAGAAAGCAAGGCTGCAAGAACTGGCACTAGAAGCCATTTGTAGAAAACATGGACTTCCACCGGAAAGTTATCGTAAGAGCAGCTCGCAAGTTTGTAAAGGACCATATGTAGCTAAAGGAGCTTTAATGGAAAAATCCGGGCTAGAACTACTTAACGACAGTTCTAAGGAAGCTGATACTGAAGTTGTTGAAGGGAAAAATGCAATCGATGAAGACTTAGACCAAAGGCAAAAATTGAAGGCTGAAGGCAAGAATGATTCTAAGGAAGCAGATTCTAAGAGAATTGGCTTCCTTGCCTTTAGTTTTGGAAAAGACGAAGGGGTCACAGGTTAAGGTAATTCTAGTCGAAGAAAATTCCCTTGCTGTTGTGAATAATTTTGATAACGGGCACTATGATAGTATTGCTGCCATATTACTTGGTCTAGACAAGATCTGGAAGGTGAAGGAAGAGAAGGGTGCTGCCATTTGATTCGGGAAGGGTGCTTCCATATGGTTCGGGAGCTTTGATATTGTGGAAGAGGAGGTTGCAGCCATCTGGTTCGGGAGATTTGACATTGGAGAAGGAAGCCTTGATATGGTAATTCTTAGAGTCTACACTCTGTTTGTGCAGGAAAAACAAAAGCAACAGAATGTAAGGGAAGACGGGACAAAGCTTAGAAGTAGAAGGAGCGCCAGGAAAAAAAAGAGAAGAATAAATCAGATTATTAAGGCCGGTATTGGATGAAGAACAGGTCAGCAGCTGTCAATTCTTGGGGACAAGAATTGTTTGAAGGGGTGGGGACTGTCATGACCCCGAGGATATGATTGTAATTGGGGAAATCCATAGCGTGTAAGTTGTAGAGCTAATTGAAGAAGTTTAGAGGTTAGGTGGGAATAACTAACTCTTGTATAAACAGTTGGCAAGGCTGTTAGAGTAGTTATTTGTTTGTATTTTCTGTTATTTCCTTCAATTGTAAGCTTATAAAGAGGCTGACATAGTTAGAGAAAGGCAGGATTTGAATAACAATTGAACTCCGTTTCCCTCTCTCAATTCTCCTAGCTTTCCCTCGGTTTTCTCTCTTCTCCCACCATTCTTTATGTTCTCCCCTCTCTTTACCTCCTAGATTTCTTCCTCTAATTCTGAACAACTGGTGCAGAAGATTCGCTGAAGTTGGCGACATGGACAGACAGGGAAGATTCTGACTGGTGCATTGCTGGTGCTGCCGCTTGATAGGTCGGCAATTATGACCGAGACGGTGAGAAGCAAATTTGGGAGACTTATTGAATCCATTGCAATTGCTATCAAATTTTATGATCGAGACGGTGAGAAGCAAATCTGGGAGACTTATTGAATCCATTGCAGTTGCTATCAAATTTTGAATATACCAGGCGAGAGCAAATCTGGGGTGATCGACTCCTTTTGCTTGATTTAATCGAGTCCAGATTGAGAAGGCTTGAGGCGACTCCATTGGTCTAGTAGTCGGTGATTGGGTGAGAAGGAGGAATCGGTGGGGAGGGAATCGTTGAATCCGCAACAATTGCAGGCAAAGCCAATTCCGACCATCTAGGTGGATTGAAGAAGCGACTGCGGAGCAGATGGTCCTCCGACTATTGGACAGTGGTCGCGGCCAGTGAACGGTGATTGGGTGGGTCGCGGCTATTGCAAATTTGGATTGATGGTAGATAGGTTGAGCTGCCGATCTGATTTTAAGGGTTATTGTTGGTCGACGTGATTAACTCCACAAGCAATTTTGGCGATTCAATGCAGTTGATTCATCAATCAATTGAGTTCTCAGAAGATTGCAGCAGGGCCGACGATTCTCTGCTGATTTAATTGAGCCGTTGCTGCTCGAAGTGGTGATTTATGAAGATGATTTACGCGGGTGACGGTGGCTGCTGTGAAGCAGAGACCTAAGGGAAGTAAACTTAGAGGCTGATTCCGTTTGAGAAGTGGATTCTTCCAACTTATCCAACTCACTGTTGGTTGGCGCTTGAGGCTGTGAGTAAAGGGAACAAGAGGCGAAACAGAAGGATGTACATGACTCCTGCTCCTTGGTCTTTGCAGTGTTTTGTTGGTGAGACGTCGACCATGGGGAGCAGTTCATGCAAGAGATAAATGGAGTCTCAATGGCAGCAGAAGAAGGCTGCATTTTCAGCTGGAAACAACAAGAAATATGAGAAGGGGATCAGCCAATTGGACGAGGAAACAAGAAGTGTGGTGGAGGAGTTCAACAAAATCAGGCTGGTAGGGTCAGTAATGGAGCACAAATTGAGATTTGAAGAGTTGATGGTCTTGATGCTCAATCATAACCCCTATTTGACAGAGTCCGATTCATTTCAAGCCTCTTAATTGGCTTGAACGAAGAGTTGAGGCCAATGGCGATGATGCCCAAGACCCTCAAGCATGTTGTTGATAGTGTCAGGCTCCAAGAATTAACATTGGAAGCACTGAAGAAGAAACAGAAAGATAGAGATGCTGATGGAACAACATGGGATCAGGCAAATCTGATTGAAGGATATGAACAATCTTATATTGGCTCTATGGAAACTGGCCCTAAAGCTAATGAACTTGGACCGACAATAAGGAAGAAGCTAGAGGTTGAGAAAAGGCATTCTCTCGATGGGATTTTGGTTCCGAAGTAGGCTGAACTGTCCTTAACTTGTGATAAAATAGGCAACGAGAAGGTGAAGACAGCACTAGCTGGAGGAAAGTTAAGGGATATAGCGGAAGAAGCCAAAGGTTTTGCCGAAGGGAACATAACTTCTGCTGTTGTGCTGTTTTTTACTTCCACTGGCAAATCCAAGTTGTTGTCTACTGCATTGAGGGATGAATGGATGGCGGACCATGTCCATAGATTGGAGTCCAAGCTTGATTGGATAACTATTACTGGGAGTGGTTGTATTGGGCTTGAACTCGGTGAAGTTTTCCCTACAGAAGTTTTGGGTCAACTTAGGCCTGGAATTGAATTTGGAAACCAAAGAATGAAGATGAAGAGGCTTAGAAGGAGAACGAAGGAAAAATGAATGAAACAGATGGAGAGAGCTACGTAAGTTTTGGTTGATTTGAAGAAACATTTTGTTCGTCCGTTTTCATTTTGGGTCTTAGGAGTCGACTTTTGCAAGTGGAAATCGAGTCTTTATGTTAAGCTCTTGACCTGATCGACTAAACTGATGAACAAGTAGACTTTTCCTTCCAAAAGTCGACTTCCTAATTTTAAAAGTAGACTTTTTGTTTCAGACTACGCATGCTCTACTATTTTGGGCATAACTTTTAGTAGAAAAATTGGATTCGAGATCCGTTTCTTGCATTGTAAACTAGACTCGATAAGCTTCGATTTGGTACCGAATTTGGATTATTTGGCCAAGTTCTGGGTGGTTGCTTCTTAGTCCCAAAAAATATCTAGATGTGCTTGAAAATTTTTTCTCCTTCATGAAACATGTTGCCCTTATATTTGTGTATACCCAATGCATTTGAATCATTATTATGTGAATATAATTGGCTTGTGCATGTTGTTACAAAAGGTCTTATGCATAGATTTTATAGAGTACAATGTATTTGTTATGCATGGCACGGTTTTGGGAATTACACGTGATACTTAATGCTCGCTGCAGACGAAATCCGCTGGAATATCCCCTACGGTGATAAACCGAAAGCTCGAGTGGGTTTATAAAGCCAGACTCATGTCAAGCTGGGATGGGCCATAAGGCCAGACTCTTGTGGGACCTAGATCCTATATTATGATTATGCTATAGTGGTATCATGAGAACTTGCATCTTATTTTCCATTCATGGACATTGTGGATTGATTCCACCTCTTTACGTATGCATGAGCGGGGATGTTGTCATCATTTATGGTTGGACCCTGTTACTCTTCTTGTCATTTTATTTTGTATTACTTACTGGGCTTTGTATCTCACTTGTGTTTGCATCATTCTAGGTAAGGGCAAGACTACGATTGATGGTGAGCCTAGAAAATGTGGGGTCGAGTGTCTAGACGTGTATAGAGCTGTACTAGACAAAAAATCTTCGGGAGTTTTATCATGGTGTTTGATTTTATGGATGCGTAGCGTTTATGGACATTGTTTTATCTTCTTTTGTAAAGGTTCGGATATATAGCCCGTTGTATGTGACGGTACGATGTCCAGTTTTTTTATATAGTCTTGCTGTAATTATTAGCTATTGTGATGTGTTCTCTTGTAACTCTAGCAAGTATCATCTATTCTTGACACTTCTCCCTTAGAAACCCCGGCCGAGGAAGCAAGGGAGAAGTGTCAACAATATATGGTAACTGCTGGAATTACAAGAGAACACATCACAATAGTTAATAATTACAGCAAGACTATATACACAAAATTGGACATCGTACCGTCACATACAACGAGCTATATAATCGAAACTTTACAAAAGAAAATAAAATAGGGCCCATAAAGGCTATACATCCATAGACCCAAACACCATGACAAAACTCCCAAAGATCTTTTGTCTGGGACATCTCTATACACGTCTAGACGTTGGACCCCACATTGCTAGGCTCACAATCAACCGTAGTCTTGCCTTTACTTAGAATGATGCAAACACAAATGAGCTACAAAGCCCAGCAAGTAATATAGAATAAAAGGACAACAAGAGTAATAGGGTCCAACCATAAATGATGACATCATTCCCGCTCATGCATACATAAAGAGGTGGAATCAAGCCACAATGTTCATGAATGGAAAATAAGATGCAAATTCCTATAATACCATTAAAGCAAAATCATAATACCGGATCTAGATCCCACACGAGTTTGGTCTTATGACCCACTTGAGCTTGACACAAGTCCGGCTTTATAACCCACTCGAGCTTTTGGTATATCATTGTAAGGGATATCCCAACAGATTCCATTCGCAACGCGCATTAAGTATCACATCTATTCCTAAAACCGTGCCATACATAACACATACATCGAACTTCACACAAAACCCATCTGTAAGATTCTCTATGTAACAACATGCACAAGCCAATTATACTCACATAATCATGATTTAAATGCATGTGATATACACGAGAATAAAGACAACATGTTTTATGAAGGAGAGAAAAGATTTCCAAACACATCTAGATATGTTTTGAGACTAAAAAGAAACCACTCAAAACTTGGTCAAATAATCCAAATTCAATACCAATTCGAATCTTATCGAGTCTAGTTTACAACGCAACAAACAGATCTCGAATTCGATTTTTCTACTAAAAGTTATGTCCAAAACAGTAGAGCATGTGCAGTCTGAAACGGAAAGTCAACTTTTAAAATTAGGAAGTCGACTTTTGGAAGAAAAAGCCAACTTGTTCATCACTTTAGTCGATCCAGTCGAGATCTTCAGATACAGAGTCGACTTCCACTCGCAAAAGTCGACTCCTGAGACCTAGAATGAAAACGGACGAACAAAATGTTTCCTAGAATCAACCAAAACTTACATAGCTCAAAACCTAACCAAAATAAATCATTCATTTAAGGATTATAGGGTGAAACAAACCCTATTTCGAAACTCAAGAGAGACCAACAAGATCAAGTAAGAGAAGAGAGAGATTTACAAATAATTCCACATAGCTCCCAATAAAGGCTTTTCTAGAAAAACTTGGGAGTTTACACCCAAAAACAAAGGATCAAAGGAAAAAGAGAGAAGTGGAACTTACCTTAGCTTCCCTCTTTGACACTCCTTAGTCTTTCTTTACCTTCAACACCACTTGTAGGCTACCATACACAGAGATTTTCATCTACTTTTAGCCACCAAAATAGTGGAAAAATAGGGTTATAAGCTAGAAAATGAGTTAGATGATGAATTTCTTATCTTAGAACCCTTCTTTGAACTTCATAGCTGCCACTAGAAGAAGAGAACCGAATAGGAGAAGAACTCTCCCGATGCTCCACCGCCTCAAAATGTCTCCCTCTCCAACTTTGGTCCCTTTTATACTTTCTTCACATTTTTTTTTAATTTTTATTCCCCAAATTTTCAGCCCCTTCAACCCTTTTTAATTTCCTCATTTGCATTTCATTTATTTACATTTCATAAGCATTTTACCTTATATTTAAGCCACCTCACTATTTTGACTTGCTTCATTCCTACTTTGAGTTTGACTATTCCACTCCCTTTGTTTGCTCTTTCTCTTTGGCTTGTCAACACCTTCCTAATCTTTCAAGTCATCTTGCACATAACAAAATAATTTTTCAAGTTAATTTCTCACATGTTAAGAAATTCCTTGGCCGGGGTTTCTAAGGGTGGGGTCGTCACATACCTTCTTTATTCTAAAGGGAATATTCATCTTCTATGGACAAAATAATTCTCTATGACCATAGCACTTAATTGATGAACTGTTGGATAGTTACAAGGACTTATTTGTTGAACCCACAACCTTACCTCCTACTCGAACCTTGGATCACTCCATCAACCTGAAGCCTAATGCGGTACCCATCAACCTCAGGTCCTATAGGTACTCCCCGACCCAGAAAACTGAAATTGAAAAGATGGTGAATGATATGCTAAAGAATAATGCTATTGGTACACCTTTGTGTACACCTTGGGCTACACAAAGGTGTACCAATGACAAAAATATCCCTCATGAGGCGCATAGAGGTGCGTGAGGCGCATGGAGAGGCGCAGGGTATTTTGGTCATAATACCCCTTGTGTAGCCCAAGATGTACAAAAATGAGATACATGTAGCATGATTCTATGCTAAATCAATCTTTCATAAGACATATGCAAAGCCTTTTTGCCTCACCAGTCCCCCTAGTTAAAAAGAATGATGGATCTTGGCGCTTTTGTGTTGACTACCGCAAATTGAATTCCATGACCATTAAAGATAAATTCCTAATACCGTTAGTCGAGGACTTGATGGATGAATTACATAATGCCCATTTCTTTTCAAAACTTGAACTAAGGTTCGGCTACCATCAGATCAAAATGAAACCCAAAGATGTCCCTAAAACCGCTTTTAGGACACACCACAACCATTTGGAATTCCTGGTGATGCCATTCGGGCTCACCAATGCCCCAGCAACATTTCAGTACCTAATGAACCAAATTTTCAACCCTTACCTAAGGAAATTTGTCCTAGTGTTCTTTGACGACATCCTCGTATATAGCCCTGCCTTGGACCAACATATATCTCACCTTAAAACCACCATTGAGGTCCTTAGGTCTAGCCAACTTTTCATCAAAAGGTTAAAATGTGCATTTGGATATAATCAAGTGGAGTACTTGGGGCATTTAATTTCTAGGGCAGGGATTAGCACCGACCCTAAGAAGGTGGAAACCATGTTGGCTTTTGCCCAAACCCGTTACCGTGAGGGCCTTAAGAGGATTCCTTGGGCTAACGGGGTATTATCGTCGATTTGTTAAAGGATATGGGACTATAAGTAAATCTCTAACATAACTCTTAAAGAAGGGAAGCTTTAATTGGGGGCAGGAGGCCGAGACAGCCTTTGAAAAGTTGAAGAGGACAATGGGTAAGGTTGTAGTTTTGGGGCTACCCGACTTTAACCAACCATTTGTGGTAGAAACAGATGCTTCTGGGAGTGGCATTGCAACAGCATTGTCCCCAAAAAGGGAGTCCCTTAGCCTTCTTAAGCCAAGCTCTAAGTGGTAGACATATGGGCCTAAGTATATAGGAGAAAGAATTCTTGGCGACATTACTTGGAAGGGTGAAAATTTATAATTAAGACGGATCATGAAAGTTTGAAATTTTTGTTGCAACAAAAATTACAAACTCAACTACAAAAAAAGGGGTGGCTAAATTAATGGGATTGGATTACTCAATACGATATTAGAAGGGCAAAGAGAATGTGGCAGCAGATGCCCTCTCAAGGTGTCATGAGGATGGGAATTTGGCAGCCGTCACCATGATAGTACCGGAGTGGTGTAAGGAAGTGATGGATAGTTATGAAGGGGACAAACGGATGCACGAACTCATACAAGGGTTGGCTGTGGGATCACAAGGAACGAGTGGTTATACTCTAAGGGAAGGAATACTGCGACTGCATGGCAGGACGGCCATTGGTAGCAAGGAGGACCTTAGGAAAAAAAAATATTACAGTCACTGCATGAATCTCCCTTAGGGGGGGCATTCAAGGTCCAAAACACTTATTTAAGGGTGAAATAATTATTTCATTGGCCAAGATTGGAGACTGATGTGAAGGAAGTCGTCTCATCTTGCGATACTTGCAAGAGGTGCAAGTATGAGAAGGTTGCTTACCCCGGGATTACTCCAGCCCCTACCAGTACCGGACCAAGAATGGACTAGTGTTTCCATGGATTTCATTAAGGGGTTACCTAAGTCTGAAGGGAAGGATAGTGTGCTGGTTGTGGTGGATAGGTTCACCAAATTTGCACACTTTATAGGCTTGGCTCATCCCTATACGGCCCTTTTGGCAGCCAGAGCTTTCATAGACAGAATAATGGCTATGCACGGGGTGCCAAGGGTTATTATATCGGATAGGGATAGGATATTCACCAACACCTTTTGGCAAGAATTGATGAGGTCTATTGGGATAAAACTCCACATGTCAATTGCTTACCACCCCCATACAAATGGACAAACAAAAAGAGTGAACCAGAATTTGGAAACCTATCTTACGTGTATTTGTATTCTGCACCGTTACCAGTGGCATAGATGGCTTGCATTGGCCCTATCTTAGGTTTATGCAACAACTAAAGCACATCGCTCTTTAAATTTAGCGATGCTTCCACATATTTTGAGCACTTAAGATATTACCCAACCTTAAGCTTACTCTAAGTGTCATGAGGATATATGACATTTATCTATGACCCTAATGCATTAGGATACTTAAGATATCCCATGAAATCCTAGAGCAACTTATTGATATAACAACAACATAAAAATGAGCAAGATTAATCACTAGCAAAACATAGTAATGTTATTGGCACAACCTTAATATGAAGTATAAGACAATATAAATCCTTCAAATCAAAACTCAAGTACTATCACTTTAGTTTTGATAAGATATATTTCATCAATTATAAAATATAGAACACATTACTCTAAAACCTTGAGTAATACTACCACATAAAATACTTAGCATAGCATGAGCAAAACACTCATGCATTACATTTAGAATTAACCCCAAAGAAAGACATATACAAACACATCAATAAAATATATGGCTAAAACACTCTAGCACATATGAAAATTTTAATGGATAGAACATATTAAAGGATAAACCTATAGAGGTTTCTTGACCAAAGAACCTCGACATATATCTTATCAAAATAAGCTTAACATTATCCTTAATATAAAATAATACAAGACATATTAATAAGCTATGAGAACATAACATGATAAGACATTAAAGTTTTAGCATAAATGCAGTCATCATCAAAACATTTAGAACATAAAACTCAACCATCTCCACCTTTATGATGATGACAAAACTTTAATATTCAAGAGAACATTCACAATAAATGTTCCACTAAACCTTCTACCCCTTTTTGTCATTAGCAAAAAGGATAAGAAGTTTGATACCACATGAAGCATGTGATTATCAAGAGAATAATCTTCTCCCCATTTTAGAAATTTTCATTCTTTTGAGGAATAAGCTACCAAGAGAAAAAACTTCCCCTGAGTTTATTGCCATTAGCTCAATGAATCTTTAAGGGGGAAAAAAACGTTTGAGCATACTTTTAAAACTAGAGAGACTCCCCTTAAAAATATCAATCTTCCTAAAAAGATTCTCCCATTTCAATGAAAGAGTAAAATATAATTTTATTCTTCAAAAGATATAAGCACTTAATATTCTTTTCGAGAAGGAGAATACTATTTGGCAATCATAAGGAGGCAATAGAAATAATAAGGAATTATCTCCCCCCTCGAAAGATTCATTCTAAGACTAGGTACCAACAAATATTGCAAGAATATATATATATATATATATTTAACAGCAAGTTCATCAAACAGAAGATTTAACTATCTGCTTAAGAAATCAAACCTTAGATAGATTTAAATAGAGGATACACTTCCCCTACAAATAAGCCACAAATTCTTTTAACAATCAAGGCTTAATAGAATTTAGCATTCACATCAAAATTAATCAAAACTGCTAATCAGTATTTGCACATAAGCACGTACAAGCATGTCATCCTGACAATTTAGGCAAACATTAATCAACAAAAGTAAATAATTCAAAATCATAAATCAAACTTAAGAAAATTTGAACTAATATATCAAAAGCTAAAGTACTTTTAAGCACTAGGATTCTAGTCCTACGACACTTAAGTGACAAGCTCGAGCTTCTTTTACAAATATCTATTCTATCTTAACAACTCAAGTAACACTTCCCCATTACTAGATTAATATTCTATAAAGACCTATATTTATACACACTTACACAATTAACTTTACAGATTAATCGGGTATCTTATGATACTTGCTGGAAATATGCAGCACTGTATGGATGAACTTGAAATCCATATTTCAAGACTTCAATCCATCAACAATTTATTCACTCCTAGGAGATTTTCCTCATTCCAAGGATTTCAAATAAGATCTAAAATCAAATTCATTCAAGAACTTATCACAAAATATTATTGAACAAGAAACAACTACTTTATCTTCAAATACACGAATAAAAAACCCATTTACGAGAACATATATTCTCAGGACAAGAAATTTTCAAACATTCAATCATACTACAAAATGCATATTCAATAACTCCTAAATGCATCCATTTTATTTTAAGAGACAGAATTGCACCAAGTAAATAATCCTAAGAGAAGATCCTGATAAGGATTGGACACTCGATTAACTTTCATTCGCTATTCGAGTGATCATAAACCAAACTACCACTGAGTTTCAACACATTAAAAATATGCTACTCATGAGCATATGAATCCTAAGCAGTACAATCAAAGTACAGAATCCTAAAGTGTAATTTTTAAATTTTAGAAATGCACATACACCAAAGACATATCTCATATAATGTTTGTACACTTCATGTGTACCCAAATCAATCAAGAAACATATTCAAGCAGGTTTCAAATTTCCCAAACATTTGCAACTAATCCTAAAGCAGATTTAATCACTTGATCGATCCTACCATTACTCAAGATAGCTCAATCAACCTATCACTTAATGCATTTATAATTTCAATCACATAAACTGAATACATAGAATTGTGCCACTCATGAGCACACCAAACAGAGTCACTCACAAAGATTTTTAAAGCAGTGAATAATATTATCTCTAAGTTATCGTAGGCAAACCAATCATTTGACTACCACCTCATCAAAACATCAAGATCTTCCACTTAATTATCTAAATGCAAATCATGAACATTCAATCAAATATAAATGCACTTGGGTACGAAAATACCTTAGTGAACAAACAATCATTTTCATCATAATGCAAAGATCATCCAAAACGATGAGCATAACTTCACTGCATTCCAAAACATCAATCGTAGAAGACGAACAAGCTAATTCAAGAATTTTATCAATCATACACTCAGCAAAATTCGTCATCAAAACATTAGGACATAGCACTCAATGAGCAAGTTTATTTAAGACATTAGAAGGGCAATCATTTGAGTCATTGAATTTTCTAACCTATTTTTTCTCATGACCTAAGGAACAATAGAAGGGCATCATTGTAATAGAATTGCAATAGTTTGTTAGGATATTTTTAGAAGTTGTTAGAAGCACCAAGGTGCTATTAGAAATCAGTTAACAACTAGCTAAGGCCTATATAAAGGCTACTTGTAAGAGATTGGGGACCATGCTTGAATTCATAATGAATTTTCTCATTTCTCTCTAAAATTCTCTCTCTCAATCTTCCTCACGTTTCTCTCTTGTTTCTCCCCCCCCCCCCCTTGTTTCTCTCAATATCTCTCCCTCAATTCTATGTGATATATTTTCCCATTTCTGTCCAAATTCCCCTCTAAACATTCTGTTCATAATCCTAAACCTCTCGGATCCTTCCGATTACCAATTCCAGCCCTATTGTAAACCCTAGGTTCATGAAAAATGGAATCACAGCATCGTTCCTCGGCTATTTTCGTTGCTGATTAAGGTCTATCGAATGTCGATGGTTACTGTCCGATGTAATGGATTCATGAAATCTGAAGGTGATTCTAACAACTCTTGGCGAAATTAAGTGAACAGCGATTCGGTGAGTCCGATGGACTCAACGGAGCAGACGAATCATAGGAAGCTACATCATAGGAGCCAATGTCTGCAATAGAACTAACGACCAGTGGTCGCGATCAGATCTAGAGATTGCTGATCTATTGTGATGGGAAACGATTTCCGCGAACGGCTGGGAATTTTGGACCGCTGATGCAACAGAAGTTATCAAGCTAACTAGCCTGTAATTGAGAGGCGACACACAGTAGGCGATCAGTTATAGACTCAAAATCGAAGACGCAGCGGAAGCATGGTTGGATTCCAATGATCGTTAACCATCGGCGATAGCTGTGTCTTGGCAAATTTAATTAGGTGAGCTTCATTGTGATTTCGAGAAGCGTACAACAAAGCCAGTGGAACATTGGACGATGATTGGGTAATGCGGTTTCATTGGACGACTGGAGTGGGTGATCCGAGGCGATGTGAACCGAGTAGCATTCGCAATTAGTGTGGGAGTACGTCGAATGAGGTGATGCGAACAGCCAGGAGGTTCACGACTGGAGTGAACAACTGGTGCAGAAGATTCACTAAAGTTTGTGACATGGATAGGCAAGGAAGCTTCTAACTGGTGCTGCCGTTTGATAGGTTAGCGATTCAGACCCAGATCGTGAGACGCAAATTTGGGCGACTTAGTGAATCCGTTGCAGTTGCTATCAAATTACGGATATACCAGGCGAGAGAAAATCTGGGGCCGTCAACTCCTTCTGCTTGATTTAATCGAGTCTAGATTGAGAAGGCTTGAGGCAACTTCATTGGTTCAGTGGTCGATAATTGGGTAGCAGCTACACCATTGGTCTTGAATTCACTTCCAGCGAGAAGGAACGTTGTGCGAAGACCGACGATGATTGGGTGAGAAGGAGGAATCGATGGGGAGGCGATCGTTGAATCCGCATCGATCGCAGGCAGAGCCAATTCCGGCCATCCAAGTGAATTGAATAAGCGACCGCGGAGAAGGTGGTCCTTCGACCATTGGACAGTGATCGCGGCCAATCGACGGTGATTGGGTGGGTCGGACTGTTGCAAATCTGGATTGATAATAGATAGGTTGAGCTGTCGATCTGATTTTGAGGGGTATTAATGGCCGACGTGATTAACTCCACAAGCGATTTTGGCAATTCAGTGCAGTTGATTCATCAGTTAATAGAGTTCTCGGAAGATTGCAGTAGGGCTAACGATTCTCTGCTGATTTAATTGAGCCGTTGCTGCTCGAAGTGGTGATTTATGAAGATTATTTACGAGGGTGAACGGTGGCTACTGTGAAGCAAAGACCTAAGGGAAGTAAACTTAGAGGTTGATTTCGTTTGAGGAGTGGATTCTTCCAATTATCTAGCTCGCTGTTGGTTGGCGCTTGAGGCTGTGAGTAAAGGGAACAAGAGGCAAAACAGAAGGATGTACTTAACTCCTGCTCCTTGGTCTTTGCAGTGTTTTGTTGGTGAGAAGTCGACCACGGGGAGCAGTTCATGCATGAGGCAAATGGAGTCTCAATGGCAGCAAAAGAAGGCTGCATTTTCGGCTGGAAACAACAAGAAATATGAGAAGAGGATCAACCAAATTGGATAAGGAAACAAAAAGTGTGGTACATGATATGAGCAAGGACTTCGGCCATATATTACATAAGCAATTGCAAGAGTTTGCAATGATATTAACTAAGAAGTATCATTATAGCTTTCCCGTGGAATTCTTTGATGATTATCGTGGAAATTCTAACCAAGAGGAGATGATGCTTCAGCCCAAGACCCTCAAGCATGCTGTTGATAGTCCCAGGCTGGAAGAATTAACATTGGAAGCACTAAAGAAGAAATAGAGAGATAGAGATGCTGATGGAACAACATGGGATCAGGCAAATCCGATTGAAGGATCTAAACAATCTTATATTGGCTTTATTGAAACTAACCCTAAAGCTGATGAACTTGGACTGGCAATAAGGAAGAACTGGAGGTTGAGAAAAGGCATTCTCTCGATGAGATTTTGGTTCCGAAGCAAGCTGGATTGTCCTTGACTTGGGATAAAATAGGCAACGAGAAGGTGAAGAGAGCAACTAGCTGGAGGAGATCTAAGGGATATAGCAGAAGAAACCAACGGTTTTGCCGAAGGGAACATAACTTCCACTACTGTGTTATTTTTTACTTCCACTGGAAAATCCAAGTTGCTATCTACTGCATTGAGGGATGAATCAATGGCTGATCATGTCCATAGATTGGAGACCAAGCTTGGTTGGATAACTATTATCGGGAGTGATTGTATTGGGCTTAAACTCGATAAAGTTTTCCCTATGGAAGTTTTGGGGTAACTTAGGCCTGGAATTGATCTTGGAAACCTAAGTGAAGATGAAGAGGCTTAGAAGGAGAAAGAAGGAAAAATGAATGAAACAGATTGAGAGAGCTAGTATTGGGTAAGAGCAGTGACCAATTGTTGAAATTCTTGGGGACAAGAACTCTTGGGGGGAATTGTCATGACCCAAGGAACAATAGAAGGGCATCATTGTAATAGGGTTGCAGTGGTTTGTTATGATATTTTTACAAGTTGTTAGAAGAACATGAGTGTTGTTAAGATGCTGTTAGGAATAAGTTCAATGCTAGCTAAAGCTTAAATAAAGACTACTTGTAAGAGATTGGGGACCAATCTTGAATTGATAATGAATATTCTCATTTATCTCTAAAATTCTCTCTCTCAATCTTCCTCGTGTCTCTCTCTTGTTTCTCCTCGCCCCCCCCCCCTTCTCTCAATATCTCTCCCTTAATTCTATATGATATATTTCGCCATTTCTATCCAAATTCCCCTTTAAACATTCTGTTCTTAATCCTAAACCTCTCGAATCCTTCTGATTGCCAATTCCAGCGCTGTTATGAACCCTAGGTTCATGACATTTTTCTACCAAAGACTTATTCTTAACTACCCAAACCATTTTTGGAATAGCCTTGAGCTCATCCATGGGAACCCATACCTTGTAATGCCCCGATAGTATAATAAGGCTATGTTATTGCCCTTAGAATTTCTTAACAAGCGGGAAGTTAACTTGGAGAATTATTTTGTTATGTGCAAGGTGATTTGAAAGATTAGGAAAGTGTTGACAAGCCAAAGAAAAAGAGCAAGCAAAGGGAGTGGAATAGTCAAAGTCAAATAGAAATGAAGAATGTCAAAATAAAGAGGTGGCTTAAATATAAGGTAAATGTTTATAAAATGTTAATAAATGAAAAGCAAATGAGGAAATTTAAGAGTTTTTAAGAGGCTGGAAATTTGGAGAATAAAAATTAAACCAAAATGTGAAGAAAGTATAAAAGAGACCAAAGTTGGAGAGGGAGCCATTTTGAGGCGGTGGAGCATTGGGAGAGTTCTTCCAGCACTAGGGTTTTTCTCCTCTTTGGTTCTCTTCTTCTAGTGGCAACTAGGTCAAGGAAGGGTTTCAAGTTAAGAAATTCATCATCTAGCTCATTCTCTAACCTAGAACCCTGTTTTTCCCCTGTTTCGGTAGCTAAAAAGTGATGAAAATCTCTATATACGATAGCCTATAAGTGGTGTTGAAGATAAAAAAAGACTAAGGATTGTCAAAGAGGGAAGCTAAGGCAAGTTCTACTCTTCTCTTCTACCTTTGACCCTTTGGTTTTAGGTGTAAATCTTTTATTGAGAGCTACGTGGAATTGTTTGTAAATCTCTCTTCTCTTGCTTGATCTTGTCGGTCTCTTTTGAGTTTCAAAATATGATTTGTTTCACCCTATAATTCTCAAATGAATGATGTATTTTGTTTAGGTTTTGAGCTATGTAAGGTTTGCCTGATTTTGGGAACCATTTTGTTCGTCCGTTTTCATTCTAAATCTCAGGAGTCGACTTTTGAAAGTGAAAGTCGACTCTGCACGTTAAGCTCTCGGCTGGATCGACTAAAATGATAAAGAAGTCGACTTTTCCTTCCAAAAGTCGACTTTTCAATTTTGAAAGTCGACTTTCCATTTCAGACTGCGCATGCTCTACTGTTTTTGGCATAAATTTTAGTAGAAAAGTTGGATTCGAGATCCGTTTGTTGCGTTGTAAACTAGATTCGATAAGCTTCGATTTGGTACCTAATTAGGATTATTTGGACGAGTTTTGGGTGGTTTATTCTTAGTCCCAAAACATGTCTAGATGTGTTTGAAAATCTTTTCTCTGCTTCATTTCATGAAACATGTTGCCTTATATTTGTGTATATCCAATGCAATTCAATCATTATTATGTGAGTATAATTGGTTTGTGCATGTCGTTACAAGAGGTCTTATACATGGGTTTTGTGTGAAGTACGATGTATTTGTTATGCATTGCACAATTTTGGGAATTACATGTGATACTTAATACGCGCTGCGGACGGGATCCGTTGAGATATCCTCTACGGTGATAAATCGAAAGCTCTCGTGGGCTCTAAAGCCAGACTCGTGTCAAGCTCGGGTGGGCCATAAGACCGGATTCGTGTGTGACCTAGATCCCGTATTATGAATTATAGTATAGTGGTATTACGAGAACTTGCATCTTATTTTCCATTCATGGACATTGTGGCTTGACTCAGTCTCTTTATGTATGCATGAGCGGAGATATTGTCATCATTTATGGTTGGATCATGTTACTCTTGTTGTCATTTTAATCTATATTACTTGCTGGGCTTTGTATCTCATTTGTATTTGCATGATTCTAGGTAAAAGCAAGATTACAATTGATGGTGAGCCTAGCAATGTTGGGTCCAGTGTCTAGACGTGTACAGAGCTGTCACAGAAAAAAGATCTTCGAGAGTTTTGTCATGGTGCCTGGTTCTATGGATGTATAACCTTTATAGGTCTTGTTTTATCTTCTTTTGTAAAGCTTCAGGTATATGGCCCGTTTTATGTGACAATACGATATCCAGTTTTGTGTATATAGTCTTGCTATAATTATTAACTATTGTGATGTGTTTTCTTGTAACTCCAGCAAGTATCATATCTTCTTGACACTTCTCTCTTAGAAACCCCGGCCGAGACAGCAAGAGAGAAGTGTCAAGAATAGATGATATCTGCTGGAGTTACAAAAGAACACATCACAATAGTTAGTAATTACAGCAAGACTATATACACAAAACTACAACTCATACCATCACATACAACGAGCCATATACCTGAAACTTTACAAAATAAGATAAAACAAAGCCCATAAAGGTTATACATCCATAGACACAGACACCATGAAAAAACTCTCGAAGATCTTTTATCTGGGACAGCTCTATACACGTCTAAACACTGGACCCTAGATTGACAGGCTTACCATCAACTGTAATCCCGCCCTTACTTGGAATGATGCAAATACAGGTGAGCTACAAAGCCCACCAAACAATATAGAATAAAATGATAGCAACAGTAACAGGGTTCAACGATAAATGATGACAACATCCCTACTCATGCATACATAAAGAGGTGGAGTTAAGCCACAATGTCCATGAATGGAAAATAAGATACAAGTTCCTATAATACCACTATAGCATAGTCATAATACAAGATCTAGGTCCCACATGAGTCCAGCTTTATAGCCCACTCGAGCTTTCGGTTTATCACCATAGTGGATATCCAAGCGGATCCCGTCCGCAGCGTGCATTAAGTATATCGCATCTAATTTCCAAAATCGTGTCATGTATAACAAATACATCGTACACACAAAACCCACGCATAAGACCTCTTGTAACGACATGCACAAGTAAATTATACTCACATAATCACGATTGAAATGCATGGGGTATACACGTGAATAAGGACAACATGTTTCATGAAGGAGATAAAAGATTTTCAAGCACATCTAAACATATTTTGGGACTAAGAAGAAACCACTCAAAACTTAGCTAAATAATCCAAATTTGGTACCAAATCGAAGTTTATTGAGTCTATTTTACAACGTAACAAACGAATATCGAATCCAATTTTTTCACTAAAAGTTATGCCTAAAACAGTAGAGCATGCGAAGTCTGAAACAGAAAGTCGACTTTTAAAATTGGGAAGTCGACTTTTGGAATTGGAGAGTCGACTTTTGGAAGGAAAAATCGACTTCCTCATCACTTTAGTCGATCCAGCCGAGAGCTTAACATACAGAGTCGACTCCTGAGACCCAGAATGAAAACGAACAAACAGATGTTTCCTAAAATCAACCAAAACTTACATAACTCAAAATCTAACCAAAATACATAATTCCTTTGACGATTACAGGGTGAAACAAACCCTATTTCAACACTGAAAAGAGACCAATAAGATCAAACAAAAGAAGAGAGAGATTTACTAACAATTCCACATAACTCCCAATAAAGGCTTTTCTTGAAAAACTTCGGAGTTTACACGCAAAACCAAAGGATCAAAGGAAAAAAAGAGGAATAGAACTTGCCTTAGTTTCCCTTTTTGACAATACTTAGTCTTTCTTTACTTTCAACACCACTTGTAGGCGGCTATACATAGAGATTTTCATCTCTTTTTAGCCACTAAAACAGAGGAAAAACAGGGTTCTAGGCTAGAGAACGAGCTAGATGATGAATTTCTTACATTGAAACCCTTCCTTGAACTCTCTAGCTGCCACTAGAATAAGAGAAACGAAGAGGACAAGAATCCTAATGCTGAAAGAATTCTCCCGATGCTCCACCGCCTCAAAATGCCTCCCTCTCCAACTTTGACCCCTTTTATATATTTTTCACAGTTTGGTTTAATTTTTATTCTCCAAATTTTCAGGCCCCTTCAAGCCTTTTTAATTTCCTTATTTGTATTTCATTTATTTACATTTCATAAGCATTTACTTTATATTTAAGCCACCCCATTATTTTGACCTACTTCATTCATACTTTGACTTTGACTATTACACTACCTTTGCTTGCTCTTTCTCTTTGACTTGTTAACACTTGCTTAATCTTTCAAGCCACATCGCGCATAACAAAATAATTCTCCAAATTAATTTCTCACATGTTAAGAAATTCCCCGGTCGGGGTTATTCTAAAGGGAATATTCATCTTCTTTGGACAAAATAATTCTCTATGATCATGGCGCTTACAGAATTTACATTTAGAATCAAATTTTAGTTTGGATTTAGGTTTTGATAGTTTTCCAAAATTCTTATGGTCTTTCTCACCATAGCCCAAACAAGTTCTATCATAGTATATCCCTTTTGAGATTTTAAGTTATTATCTAGTGTTTTGCTAGCTGAAAAAAAAAATTGATAAAACTAACTTAGAATCTTTTAACTCATTTCCAAGCAATTTGTTTCGATTAGATAGCGTTGAATTTTGAGATTGAAAATTTTCATTTTGTTCAATGAGAGCTGCATTTTCAGATTCTAAATTTTTTGTTTGATCCTTAAGAGAAGATTTTTCCCTTTTTAACATTCTGATTTTCTTTGCCGCCCTTTCTAGATCAGCTATAAGTTTTTCACAAATATTTGAAAGCTTAATCCTATCATCATCATCGATATCATTTGAATCTGAATTAAAACTAGATAGGGAAGAGTCGCTTACCTCAGAATCTTGCTCGGCCATAAAACAATAATTGTCCATTTGATCTTCACTCGAGGAGGAGCCTCCACCACTCCATGTGACTGTTGCTTTCTTTTTCTTTATATACTTTCTTTTTGAGTTGGCACATATGTTCCTATTAACATTCCTAGAAGATTTTCTCCTACATTGTCACACATTACGGTCTAGGTGCGACATCGACCGTTTATTGGCAAATTTGAACTGTTTTCTTAGTCATTTCCTTTATGTTATGTTATTATGTTTTATTTACTTTATGCTTTGGTATTAGTTTGGATATTACAACTGCAAAGGGAATAGGATATTTTAAGGGGGGAGGTTCACGTGTAAAGGGGCCTAGGGGAAAAAGACAAATGAGTTAGTTATTGGGAATGGGATCTACTGTGGCAGCACCCCTGCTAGTGTGTTATATACCCCTATACTCAGACTGTAACGGCATGAAAAATATCAAGAACATAATTCTATCCTTTCTCTACCAACTATTCTCTTTATCTCTTATTCCTTTCCTCCTAATCTCTCTCTCGCTATCTCTTTTATCGGTGTCGTCCCTTTCTAAGATCCCTATCTCATCTCTCTAATTCATATTGGATTAGAGGGCGGATTCATTGTCACATTTGGGTTTGTGACAAACTGGTATCAAAGCACCGATCTTAGGCATACCAATAGAAGCAAAGATGGCGAATGGAACCTGCATGAGGAATTTTGAAACGCAACTGCAGCAGGTTAGCTCGACGATGACCGAGCTCCAGAATAGGATGGGCCACATGGAGGCCGGAGAAGCCCAGAATCAAGAGGCGATCTGAGCTATGGATAATAGGATAGAAGGGGGCCCTGGAGGGTATAGAGCAGAGGCTAGATGGATCAATGGCTAGACTGCGGGATGACATGCAACAATTTATGGTAAAGTTCACACAACAAAACCAAGTAAGAATGGAAAACTTTCCCCCTAGAGATAGAAATGAGCCTATACTGCATAGAAATGAGGGGAATAGGGGTCGTGCCAATCCCGAAATAGAGGCTGACCCTGAAGAAACATTGGAAGAAGTTGTGGGTAACGATAGAAATGGTACCCCTAATGGGCAGCACCAAGGGTTCACCATGCCCCTAATGGAGATTCCTATCTTTGAATGGGTCAACCCCCGGTGGTGGATCAGAAAATGTGAAGAGGGTATTTGAGTGGAATATGTACTAATGAGGCAGCGACTGTTTGCAGCCTACTTTAATGAGGCTGTCGATGCCTGGTTCCAGAGGTGTGTAAGTGGGCAGAACGAATTCACCTGAGAAGACTTAGACAAATTGGAGAAAGAAATAGGGCGGACACCATTGAGGAGTTCAGCAAACTAAGACAAATTGGAAGTGTAGAAGTGTATTTAAAGAGATTTGAGATCCTATATGACTCAACAAAACCCACACCTTACCGAAGCTTATTTCATGTCAAGCTTCTTGAGTAGGGGCATAAGCCTGATGGTAAAGATGATTAGGCCCCAAACAGTAAAACAAGCAGCTGAGAGTGCAAGATCACAAGAAATGATTGTAGAAGCACTTATGAAAAAGCAATGCAACAACAAAAGGTGTTATCGGTGGGACCAGCCAATGAGGGAGGTAAGTATGTTAGTTGAGAAGCTGGCAAGAGTGGAGGAAGTACGAAACATGGGACAAGACCCAACATAGTGCCTTATGGGGAGCAATTAAAAGAGAAAAGAAGGTTGGCTAGCCTCTGTTTTAGATGTGGGGACAAGTACCATTTCGGGCAACAATGTAAAAGGAAAATTCTATTGCTAGAAGGGGAAGAGGAGGATGAAGCTGAGGGGTCAAGGGAGGAAGTATAGAAGAGTGGTGAATCAGAAGAAGAGAACGGAGAAATTTCATTGCATGCGCTCAAGGGAGTAGTAACAAACAACAAGATAATTAAGGTAGCAGGGAGTATGGAGAATCATGACCTGCTAATTGATAGTGGAAGCACGTATAGCTTCCTTGATGAAGGCACAGCTAAGAGATTAAAATGTCCGCTCCAAGGAACTCAACCCCTAAGTGTGATAGTCGCAAATGGCAATAAGGTATTGAGCAAATCAACATGCCACGAGTTTACTTGGGAGATGCATGGAGAGAAATTTGAGATAGATTTAAGGCTACTACAATTAGGGGGATGTGATGTGGTATTAGGAGTTGATTGGATGAAGGCGGTAAGCCCCATCAGTTTTGACTTCAATAGGATGGAGGTTTCATTTGACAAGGGAGGAAGGAAAATGACACTGACGGGGGAATGAGAATCGGGGTCCTGCAATATGATCTCAGGAACGAAACACCACAAAATGCTTAAGAACAAAAGGTGTTAACTGTCCCAATTGTTCTCGCTCGTGGCTGTGGGGGAGGGTCCACTTTTGGCAATGGAGGGAGAGCCCGAGAAGGAGCTGCGAGGGGAGGTGCACTTGACAGTCACATTTCAGTCCCAGAAGCTTAACCAGGTGCATTCTCAGCACCTAATAGATGAACTGTTTGATAGTTACAAGGACTTATTTGTTGAACCCACAACCTTACCTCGTACCCGAACCTTGGATCACTCCATCAACCTGAAGCCTAATGTAGAACCCGTCAACATCAGGTCCTATAGGTACTCCCCAATCCAAAAAATCGAAATTGAAAAGATGGTAAATGATATGCTAAATCACCAACCCAAAAAGCCTTTGAAAAGTTGAAGAGGGCAGTGGGTAAGGTTCTAGTTTTGGGGCTACCCGACTTTAGCCAACCATTTGTGGCAGAAATAGATGCTTGAGGGAGTGGCATTGGGATAGTATTGTCCTAGAAATCGAGACCCTTAGCCTTCTTAAGCCAAGCTCTAAGTGGTAAGACATATGTGCTAGTTGCGGTGGATAGGTTAACTAAATTTGCACACTTTATAGGCTTGGCTCATCCCTATACGGCCCAAGAGGTGGCCAGAGCTTTCATGGACAAAACAATTGCTTTGCATGGGGTGTCGACGGTTATTACATCGGACAGGGATACGATATTCACCAGCACCTTTTGGCAAGAAATCACGAGGTCTTTTGGGATAAAACTCCACATGTCAACTGCTCACCACACCCAAATAGATGGACAAACGAAAAAGTGAACCAAAATTTGGAAACCTATCTTAGGTGTATTTGTATTCTGCACCCTAACCAGTGGCATAGATGGCTTGTATTGGCCCTATCTTAGGTTTATGCAACAACAAAAGCACATCGCTCTTTGAATTTAGCGATGCTTCCACATATTTTGAGCACTTAAGATATTACTCAACCTTAAGCTTACTCTAAGTGGCATGAGGATATATGACATTTATCCATGACGCTAATGCATTAGGATACTTAATGATATAGCAGGCACATAAAAATGAGCAAGATTAATCACTAGCAAAACATAGTAAGGTTATTGGCACAACCTTAATATGAAGTATAAGACAATATAAATCCTTCAAATCAAAACTCAAGTACCATCACTTGAGTATACGATCATTTACTTAACAATATTGACGTTAGCAATTAAACATCAATTATGAAACATAGAATACATTACTCTAAAATCTTCAGTAATGCTGCCACATAAAATACTTAGCATATCAGTAAAACACTGATGCATTATATTTAGAATTAACCCCAAAGAAAGGCATTTACAAACACATCAATAAAACATATGGCTAAAACACTCTAGCACATATAAGAACGTTAATAGATAGAACATACTAAAGGATAAACCTATAGAGGTTTCTTGACCAAAGCAACCTTGACATATATCTTATCAAGATAAGCTTAACATTATCCCTAATATAAAATAATACAAAACTATTAATAAGTTATGAGAACATAACATGATAAGATATTAAAGTTTTAGCATAAATGCAGTCATCATCAAAACATTTAGAACATAAAACTCAACAATCTCCCCATTTTTTATGATGTCAAAACTTTAATATTCAAGAGAACATTCACCATAAACGTTCCACTAAACCTTCTACCCCTTTTTGTCATTTGCAAAAAGGATAAGAAGTTTGATACCATAGGAAGCATGTGAATATGAAGAGAATAATCTTCTCCCCCGTTTAGAAATTTTCATTCTTTTGAGGAATAAGCTATCAAGAGACAAAACTCTCCTGGAGTTTATTGCCATTAGCTCAAAGAATCCTTAAGAAAAAATAAATAAATAAAACGTTTGACCACAATTTTTAAAACTAGATAGGCTCTCCCTAAAAATATCAATCTTCCTAACAAGATTCTCCAATTTTTATGAAAGAGTGAAATAGAATTTTATTCTTCAAAAGATGTAAGCACTTAATATCCTTTTCGAGAAGGAGAATAATATTTGACAATCATAAGGAGGCAATAGAAAATAATAAGGAATTCTCTCTCCCTTTTGAAACATTCATTCTAAGACTAAATACCAACAAATATTGCAAGAATATATATATTTAACAAGAAGTTAATCAAACAGAAGATTTAACTATCTTCTTAAGAAATCAAACCTTAGATAGATTTAAATAGAGGATACGCTTCCCTTACAAAAAAGCCACAAATTCTTTTAACACTCAATGCTTAATAGAATTTAGCATTCACATCAAAATTAATCAAAACTGCTAATCAGTCTTTGCATATAAGCACATACAAGCATGTCATCTTAACAATTTAGACAAACATTAATCAACAAAAGCAAATAATTCAAAATCATAAATCAAGCTGAAAAAAATTTGAACTAACATATCAAAAGCTAAAGTGCTTTTAAGCACTAGGATTCTAGTCCGAGGACACTCGAGTGACGAGCTCGAGCTTCTTTTAGAAATATCTATTCTATCTTAGCAACTCGAGTAACACTACCCCATTACTCGACTAATATTCCATAGAGACCTATATCGATACACACTCACTCGATTAACTTCACAGATTAATCGAGTATCTTATAATACTTGCTGGAAATATGCAGCATTATATGGATGAACTTGAAATCCATATTTCAAGACTTCAATCCATGAACAATTTATTCACTCCTAGGAGATTTTCCTCATTCCAAGGATTTCAAATAAGATCTAAAATCAAATTCATTCAAGAACTTATCACAAAATATTGTTGCACAGGAAACAACTGTTTTATCCTCAAATACACGAATAATAAATTCATTTACGAGAACATATATTCTCAGGACAAGTAATTTTCAAACATTCAATCATATTATCAAAATACATATTCAATTACTCCTAAATGCATCCATTTTATTTTAAAAAGACATAATTGCAGCAAGTAAATAATCCTAAGAGAAGATCCTGATAAGAATTGGACGCTCGATTAGCTTTCATTCACTATTTGAGTGATCATAAACCAAACTACCACTTAGTTTCGATGCATTAGAAATATGCTACTCATGAGCATATGAATTCTAAGCAGTACAATCAAAATACATAATCCTATAATATAATTTTTAAATTCAAGAAATGCACATACACCTAAGACATATCTCATATAACGTTTGTACACTTCGTGTACCTAAATCAATCAAGAAACATATTCAAGTAGGTTTCAAATTTCCCAAACATTTTCAACTAATCCTAAAACAGATTTAATCACTTGATCGATCCTATCATTACTCAAGAGAGCTCAATCAACCTATCACTTAATGCATTTATAATTTCAATCACATAGACATATTGTGCCACTCATGAGCACACCAAACATAGCCACTCACAAAGATTTTTAAAGCAGTGAATGATATTACCTCTAACCTATCGTAAGCAAACCAATCATTTTACTACCACCTCATCAAAACATCAAGATTTTCTACTTAATTATCTAAATGAAAATCATGAACATTCAATCAAATATGAAAGCACTTGGGTACAGAAATACCTTAGTTAACAAACAATCATTTTCATCCTAATGCAAAGATCATCCAAAACGACGAGCATAACTTCACTGCATTCCAAAACATCAATCGTAGAACACGAACAAGCTAATTCAAGAATTTTATCAATCATACACTCAGCAAAATTCGTCATCAAAACATTAGGACATAGCACTCAATGAGCAAGTTCATTTAAGACACTAGAATATAATTTAGCATGTATTTTCACAGGTACAGACGTACCTCAATTAACACCATAAGGTTATATCCAAAACAATTCATACTGATGAGAAAAAGATGATTTCATCTTCAAGGCTTGAATAATCAACAAACAGAAATAATCAATATTTAATCACATACGTAATCAAGGCAAACAGTCAAGGTTGAAAACCATATCAACAAAGATATTTAAATTTAAAGAGATATGAGATTAGAATATTTTACCTGAAGAGATACAACATTTTCTCCCAAAGCTAAATTGTTTTAAGTCCCATGGATTGCATATAAAACCTATCTAAGATAAAGTACCCAATCATTTGAGTCCTTTAATTTTCTAACCTATTTTTTCTCATGACCCAAGGAACAATAGAAGGGCATCATTGTAATATAGTTGCAAAGGTTTGTTAGGATATTTTTACAAGTTGTTAGAAGCACATGGGTGCTGTTAGGAACTTAGGATGGTGTTAGGAATCAGTTAGCTGCTAGCTAAGGCCTATATAAAGGCTACTTGTAAGGGGACCATGCTTGAATTCATAATGAATTTTCTCATTTCTCTCTAAAATTCTCTCTCAATCTTTCTCACGTTTCTCTCTTGCTTCTTCCTCCCCCCCCCCCCCCCTTTCTCTCAATGTCTCTCCCTCAATTCTATATGATATATTTCCCCATTTCTGTTCAAATTCCCCTCTAAACATTCTATTCTGACCTCTCGGATCCTTCTGATTACCAATGCAAGCCCTATTACAAACCCTAGGTTTATGAAAAATGGTATCAAAGCATCGTTCCTCGACCATTTTTGTTGTTGATTAAGATTCGTCGGATGTCAATGGTTACTGTCCGATGGAGTGGATTCACAAAATCTGAAGGTGATTTCGGAAATAGGCAGCAGTAAGGTAGGTCGTGGTTTATGTAATTTTGGGTAGTTGATTCTGACAACTTTTGGCGGAATTAAGTGAACAGCGATTCAGTGAATCCGGTGAATTCAACGGAGCAGGCGAATCGTAGGAAGCTACATCATAGGAGCCAACGTCTCCAATAGAACTGACGACTAGTGGTCGCGATCAGATCTGGAGGTTGCTGATCTATAGTGATGGGCAATGATTTCTGCGATCGACTAGGAATTTTGGACCGCTAATGCAATAGAAGTTATCAAGCTAACCAGGTTGTAATCAAGAGAGCAAGGCAATTCTCGATTTGAAATTGAGAGGCGATCATAGACTCGGAATCGAATACGCAACGGAAGCATGGTGGAATTCCAATGATCGTTAACCATCAGGGATAGTTGTGTCTTGGCGAATTCAATTAGGTGAGCTTCGCTGTGATTCCGAGAAGCGTACAACGAAGCCATTGGACAGTGACTGGGTAACGCGGTTTGGTCGAACGACTGGAATGGGTGACTAGAGATGATACGAACCGAGAAGCATTCGTGATTGGAGTGAGAGTTCGTCGAAAGAGGTGACACGAAAAGCCAGGAGGGTCCCGACTGGAGTGAATGACTGGTGCAGAAGATTCTCTGAAGTTGGCGACACGGACAGACAGGGAAGCTTCCGACTGGTGCGTTGCTGGTGCTGCCGCTTGATAGGTTAGCGATTCTGATCTAGACGATGAGAAGTAAATCTTGGCGACTTAGTGAAGTCATCACAGTTGCCATCAAATTTTGGATATACCAGGCGAGAGCAAATCCAGGGTCGTCGACTCATTCTGCTTCATTTAATCGAGTCCAGATTGAGAAGGCTTGAGGCGACTCCATTGGTCCAGTGGTCGATGATTGGGTAGTAGGTACACCATTGGTCCTAAATTCACTTTTAGCGAGAAGAAGAAACGTGTGAAGACCGGTGGTGATTGGGTGAGGAGGAGGAATCGGTTGGGAGGTGTTCGTTGAATCCGCAACGATCCCAGGCAGAGCTAATTCCGGCTATCCAGGTGAATTGAAGAAGCGACCGCGGAGCAGGTGGTCCTCCGACCATTGGATAATGGTTGGGGCCAGTAGATGGTGATTGGGTGGGTTGCGATCGTTGCAAATTTGGATTGTTTGCAGATAGGTTGAGCTGTCAATCTAATTTTAAGAGATATTGTTGGCTGACGTGATTAACTCCACAAGCAATTTTGGCGATTCAGTGCAATTGAATCATCAATCAATTGAGTTCTTGGAAGATTGTAGCAAGGCTGACAATTCTCTGTTGATTTAATTGAGTCGTTGTTGCTCGAAGTGGTGATTTATGAAGATGATTTACGAGGGTGAACGGTGGCTACTGTGAAGTAGAGACCTAAGGCAAGTAAACTTAGAGGCTGATTCCGTTTGAGGAGTGGATTCTTCCAATTATCCAGCTCGATGTTGGTCGGCGCTTGAGGTTGTGAGTAAAGGGAACAAGAGGCGGTGGAGCATCGGGAGAGTTCTTCCAGTACTAGGGTTTTCTCCTCTTTGGTTTTCTTCTTCTAGTGCCAGTTAGGGAGTTTAAGGAAGGGTTTCAAGGTAAGAAATTCATCATCTAGCTCATTCTCTAATATAGAACTTTGTTTTTCCTTTGTTATGGTGGCTAAAAAGAGATGAAAATCTCTATGTATGGTAGCGTACAAGTGGTGTTGAAGGTAAAGAAAGATTAAGGATTGTCAAAGAAGGAAATTAAGACAATTTCTACTCCTCCCCCCTTCTACCTTTGACCCTTTGGTTTTGGGGGCAAACTCCTAAGTTTTTCAAAAAAAACCTTTATTGGGAGCTATGTGGAATTATTTGTAAATCTCTCTCTTATCTTGCTCGATCTTGTCGGTCTCTCTTGAGTTTCAAAATATGGTTTGCTTCACCCTATAATCCTCAAATGAATTATGTATTTTGATTAGATTTCGAGCTATGTAAGGTTTAACTAATTTTGGGAACCATTTTGTTTGTCAGTTTTCATTCTAGGTCTCAGGAGTCGACTTTTGAAAGTGGAAGTCAATTCTATACTGGATCGACTAAAGTGATGAAAAAATCCACTTTTCCTTCCAAAAGTCGACTTCCCAATTTTAAAAGTTGACTTTCCATTTCAGACTGCGCATGCTCTACTATTTTGGGCATATCTTTTAGTGCAAAAATCAGATTCAAGATCTGTTTGCTGCGTTGTAAACTAGACTCGATCAGTTTCGATTTGGTACTAAATTTGGATTATTTGATTGAGTTTTGAGTTGTTTCTTCTTAGTCCCAAAACATATCTAGATGTACTTGAAAATCTTTTCACTCTTTCATAAAACATGTTGTCCTTATTCTCGTGAATACCCCATGCATTTCAATCATGATTATATGAGTATAATTGGCTTGTGCATATCATTACAAGAGGTCTTATGCATGGGATTTGTGTGCAGTACGATATATTTGTTATGCATGACACGGTTTTGGGAATTACAAGTGATACTTAACGCGCACTACGGGCGGGATCCGCTGAGATATCCCCTACGGTGATAAACGGAAAGCTTGAGTGGGCTATAAAGCCAGACTCCTATCAAGCTCGGGTGGGCCATAAGGCCGAAATCATGTGAGACCTAGATCCCGTATTATGATTATGCTATAGTGGTTTTATGGAAATTTGCATCTTATTTTTAATTCATGGATATTGTGGCGTAACCTCGCCTCTTTATATATGCATGAACGGGAATGTTGTCATCATTTATGATTGGATCATGTTACTCTTATTGTCATTTTATTCTATATTACTTGCTAGGCTTTGTATCTCACTTGTGTTTGCATAATTCCAAGTAAGACTTTGTATCATTGATGGTGAACCTAGCAATGTGGGGTCCAGTGTCTGCGTACAGAGCTGTCCCAGACAAAAGATCTTTGGGAGTTTTGTCATGATGGTTCCATGGATGTATTGCCTTTCTGGGCTCTATTTTATCTTCTTTTGTAAAGCTTCGGGTATATGACCAGTTGTATGTGACGGTACGATATCTAGTTTTGTGTATATAGTCTTACTATAATTATTAACTATTGTGATGACTCTTGTAACTCCAGCAGGTGTCATATCTTCTTGGCACTTCTCCTTTAGAAACCCCGGCCAAGGCAACAAGGGAGAAGTGTCAAGAATAGATGGTACCTACTGGAGTTACAAGAGAATGCATCACAATAGTTAATAATTACAGCAAGACCATATACACAAGACTAGACATCGTACAGTCACATACAACGGGCCATATACCCGAAGTTTTACAAAAGAAGATAAAACAGAGCCCATAAAGGTCCATAGACCCAGACACCATGACAAAATTCCAGAAGATCTTTTGTCTGGGACAGTTTTGTACACGTCTAGACACTGGACCCCACATTGCTAGGCTTACCATCAATCGTAATCTTGCCCTTACTTGGAATGATACAAACAAAGTGGGCTACAAAGCCCAGCAAGTAATATAGATTAAAATGATAACAAGAGTTACAGGGTCAAATCATAAATGATGACAACATTCTCGCTCATGCATACATAAAGAGGTGGAGTCAAGCCACCATATCCATGAATGGAAAATAAGATGCAAGTTCCCATAATACAACTATAGAATAATCATAATACGGGATCTAGATCCCACACGAGTCCGGCCTTATGGCCCACCTGAGCCTGACACGAGTCCGGCTTTGTAGCCCACTCGAGTTTTCGGTTTATCACCATAGTGGATATCTCAGCGGACCCTATCCGCAGCGCTCATTAAGTATTACATTTAATTCCCAAAATTGTGTCATCATACTCCACACAAAACCCATGCATAAGACCTCTTCTAACGACATGCACAGGCCAATTATACTCACATAATCATGATTAAAATGCATAGGATATACACGAGAATATGGACAACATGTTTCGTGAAGGAGAGAAAAGATTTCCAAGCACATCTAGACATGTTTTGGGACTAAGAAGAAACCACTCAAAACTCGGCCAAATAATTCAAATTCGGTACCAAATCGAAGCTTATCAAGTCTAGTTTACAACGCAACAAACAGATCTTGAATCCGATTTTTTCACTAAACGTTATGCTCAAAACAGTAGAGCATGCGCGGTCTAAAACGAAAAGTCGACTTTTAAAATTGGGACCTCGACTTCCGGGAAGTCGACTTTTGGAATTAGAAAGTCGACTTTTGGAAGAAAAAGTCGACTTCTTCATCACTTTAGTCAATCCAACCAGAGCTTAATATATAGAGTCGGCTTCCACTCGCAAAAGTCAACTCTTGAGACTTAGAATGAAAACGGACGAACAAACTGGTTCCCAAAATAAATCAAAACTTACATAGCTCAAAACCTAACCAAAATACATCATTCATTTGAGGATTATAGAGTGAAACAAACCCTATTTCGAAACTCAAGAGAGACCAACAAGATCAAGCAAGAGAAAAAAGAGAGAGATTTACAAACAATTCCACATAGCTCCCAATAAAGGCTTTTTTGAAAAACTTGGGACTTTACACCCAAAACCAAAGGATCAAACGAAAAAAATAAGAGTACAACTTGTCTTAGCTTTGCTCTTTGACAATCCTTGATCTTTCTTTACCTTTAACACCATTTGTAGGCTGTCATACATAGAGATTTTCATCTCTTTTTAACCCCAAAACAGAGGAAAAACAAGGTTATAGGTTAGGGAATGAGCTAGATAATGAATTTCTTACCTTGAAACCCTTCCTTGAACTCCCTAGCTGCCACTAGAAGAAGAAAACCAAAGAGGAGAAGAACCCTAGTACTGGAAGAACTCTCCCGATACTCCACCGCTTTAAAATGACTCTCTCTCCAACTTTGGTCCCTTTTATACTTTCTTCACATTGATTTAATTTTTATTCCCCAAATTTTCAGCCCCTTCAAGCCTTTTTAATTTCCTCATTTGCATTTCATTTATTTACATTTTATAAGCATTTACCTTATATTTAAGTCACTTCACTATTTTGAACTGCTCCATTCCTACTTTGACTTTGACTATTCCACTCCTTTTGCTTGCTCTTTCTCTTTGCCTTGTAAACACTTTCTTTATCTTTCAAGCCATCTCACGCATAACAAAATAATTCTCCAAGTTAATTTCCCACATGTTAAGAAATTCCTCGGCCGGGGTTATTCTAAAGGCATTCATCTTCTTTGGACAAAATAATTCTCTATGACCATGGCGCTTGCAGAATTTACATTTAGAATCAAATTTTAGTTTGGATTTAGGTTTTGATAGTTTTCCAAAATTCTTATGGTCTTTCTCAACATAGCCCAAACCAATTCTATCATAGTATCTCCTTTTTTAGATTCTAAGATATTATCTAGTATTTTGCTACCTCCAAAATTTTTTGATAAAACTAACTTAGAATCTTTAACTCATTTTCAAGCAATTTGTTTCGATTAGTAAGGGTTGAATTTTGAGATTGAAAATTTTCATTTTGTTCAATAAAAGCTACATTTCCAGATTCTAGATTTTTTGTTTGATCCTTAAGAGAAGATTTTTCTCTTTTTAATATTCTGATTTTCTTTGCAGCCCTTTCTAGATTAGATATAAGTTTTTCACAAATATTTGAAAGATTAATCTTGTGAGAAGTTAGAGGTAGAACCACAATCTGAAAAGCCAGCTTAACGGGTGGAGGGATCCTACTCCTTATATATAGCCCAGGTCTCCATTGCTGAGGCGATGTGGGATTCATACTCCCCCCACGCCGAACCTTCTCCAGTAACTAATACATGCGCAAGTGATTGGGCAGGGTACTAGTCCATAACCACGACCGAGGGTAGGCTCTGATACCATGTGAGAAGTCAGAGGTAGAACTCCAACCTGAAAAGAAAGCTTAACAAGAGAATGGATCCTCCTCTTTATATATAGCTCATGTCTTCTTTGCTGAGGCGATGTGAGATTCTCACAAATCCTATCATCATCATCGTTATCATTTGAATCAAAATTAAAACTAGATGAGGAAGAGTCGCTTACCTCAAAATCTTGTTCTGCCATAAAACAGTAATTGTCCATTTGATCTTCACTTGAGGAGGAGCCTTAATCACTCCATGTGACGATTGCTTTCTTTTTCTTCATATCCTTTCTTTTTGAGTTGGCACATATGTTCCTATTAACATTCCTAGAAGATTTTCTACTACATTGTCATGCATTACGGTATGGGCGCGACATCAACCGTTTATTGGCAGATTTGAACTGTTTTCTTAGTCATTTCCTTTATGTTATGTTATTATGTTTTATTTACTTTATGCTTTGGTATTAGTTTAGATATTATAGCTGCAAAAGGAATAGGATATTTTAAGGGGGGAGGTCCACGTGTAAAGGGGCTTGGGGGAAAAAGACAAATGAGTTACTTATTAGGGATGGGATCTGCTGTGGCAGCACCCCTGCTAGCAGGTTATATACCCCTATACTCAGATTGTAACTGCGTGAAGAATAACAAGAACAAAATTATATCCTTTCTCTACCAACTATTCTCTCTATCTCTTTTTCCTTTCCTCCTAATCCCTCTCTCACTATCTCTTTTATCGGTGCTGTCTCTTTCTAAGATCCCTATCTGATCTCATTGATATATTGGATTAGAGGGCGGATTCATTGTCACATTTGGGTTTGTGACAAACTGGTATCAGAGCACCGGTATCTGGCATACTAGTAGAAGCAAGGATGGTAGATGAAAACCGTATGAGGAATTTTGAAACGCAACTACAACAGGTTAGCCCGACGATGACCGAGCTCCAGAATAGGATGGGCCACATGGAGGCTAGATAAGCCCAGAACCGAGAGGCCATCCGAGCTATGGATAGCAGGATGGAAGGGGCCCTAGAAGGAATGGGGCAGAGGTTGGAAGGTATGGAGCAAAGGCTGGATGGATCAATGGTAGACTGCGAGATGGCGTGCAACAATTTATGGTAATATCACGACAAAAGCAGGTAAGAATAGCTGAAAACTTTCCCCCTAGAGATAGAAATGAGCATATACTGCATAGAAATGAAAGGAATAGGGGTCGTGCTAATGCCGAAATAGAGGCTGACCCAAAAGAAACATTAGAAGGAGTTATGGGTAACGATAGGAATTGTACGCCTAGTGGGCAACACCAGGGGTTCACCATGCCCCCGATGGAGATTCCTATCTTTGAAGGGGTCAACCCCCGGTGGTGGATCAGAAAATGTGAGAGGGTCTTTGAGTGGAACAATGTACCAATGAAGCAGTAAGTGTTTGCAGCCTACTTTAACGAGGTTGTCGATGCCTGGTTCCAGGAGTGTGTAGAACAAATTCACCTGGGAAGAGTTGGTGACCAGACTATGTGAAAGATTTGGAGAAAAAATAGGGTGGATACCATTGAGGAGTTCAACAAACTAAGACAAACTGGGAGTGTAGAAGTGTATTTAAAGAGATTTGGGGATTTGAGGTCCTATATGACTCAACAAAACCCACACCTTACAGAAGCTTATTTCATGTCAAGCTTCTTGTGTGGGGACATAAGGCCGATGGTAAAGATGATTAAGCCCCAAACAATAGAACAAGCTACTAAGAGTGCAAGATTACAAGAAATGATTGTACAAGCACTTATGAAAAAACAGCAGCAACAACATAAGGGGTTATCGGTGGGACTAGCCAATAGGGGAGGCAGGTATGTTAGCCGAGAAGCTGGCAAGAGTGGAGGAAGTACGAAACAGGGAATAGGGCCCAGCACAGTGCCTTATGGGGAACAATTAAAAGAGCAAAGAAGGTTGGTTGGCCTTTGTTTTAGATGTGAGGACAAGTACCATTTCGGGCAACAATATAAAAGGCAAATTCTATTGTTGGAAGGGGAAGAGGAGGATGAAGCTGAGGGGTCAAGGGAGGAAGTAAAGGAGAGTGGTGAATCAGAAGAAGAGAACAACGGAGAAATTTCATTGCATGCGCTCAAGGGAGTAACCAACAACAAGATAATTAAGGTAGCAGGGAGTATGAAGAATCATGACCTGCTAATCCTAATTGATAGTGGAAGCACGCATAGCTTCCTTGATGAAGGAACAACTAAGAGGTTACAATGTCCGCTACAGGAAACTCAACTCCAAAGCGTGACAGTCGCAAATGACAGTAAGGTACTGAGCAAATCAACATGCCACAGATTTACTTGGGAGATGCAAGGAGAGAAATTTGAGGTAGATTTGAGGCTACTACAATTAGGGGGGATGTGATGTAGTGTTAGGGGTTGATTGGATGAAGGCGATAAGCCCCATCAGTTTTGACTTCAATAGGATGGAGGTTTCATTTCACTAGGGAGGAAGGAAAATGTCACTGATGGGGGAAAGGGAATCGAGGTCCTACAAGAAGATCTCAGGAAAGAAACTGCACAAAATGCTTAAGAACAAATGGTGTCAACTGTCCCAATTGTTCTCGCTGGTGGCTATGGGGGAGGGTTCACTTTTGGTAATGGAGGGAGAGCCCGAGAAGGAGCTGCGAGGGGAGGTCCACTTGACAGTCACATCTTAGTCCTAGAAGCTTGACCAGGTGCATTCTCAGCACCTAATTGATGAACTGTTGGATAGTTACAAGGACTTTTTGTTGAACCCACAACCTTACCTCCCACTGGAAGCTTGGATCACTCCATCAACCTGAAGCCTAATGCAGAACCCATCAACATCAGATCTTGTAGGTACTCCCAAACCCAAAAAATCGAAATTAAAAAGATGGTGAAGGATATGCTAAATCAATCTTCAATAAGATATAGCCAAAGCCCTTTTGCCTCACCAGTCCTCCTAGTAAAAAGAACGATGGATCTTGGCGCTTTTGTGTTGACTACCGCAAATTGAATTCCTTAACCATTAAAGATAAATTCCCAATACCCTTAGTTGAGGACTTGATGGATGAATTACATAATGCCTATTTCTTTTCAAAACTTGACCTGAGGTCCGGCTACCATCAGATGAAAATGAAACTCGAAGATGTCCCTAAAACCGCTTTTAGGACACACCACAGCCATTTTGAATTCCTGGTGATACCATTCGGGCTCACCAATGCCCCAGCTACATTTCAGTCCCAATGAACCAAATTTTTTAGCCTTACCTAAGGAAATTTATCCTAGTGTTCTTTGACGACATCCTCATATATAACCCCGCCTTGGACCAACGTATATCTCACCTTAAAACAACCCTTGAGGTCCTTGGAGCTAACCAACTTTTCATCAAAAGGTCAAAATGTGCACTTGGACAGAATCAAGTGGAGTACTTGGGGCATTTAATTTCTACGATAACCAACTATTATCGTCGTTTTGTTAAAGGATTTGGGACTATGAGTAAACCTCTAACAGAACTCTTAAAGAAGGGAAGCTTTAATTGGGGGCAGGAGGCTGAGACAGCCTTTGAAAAGTTGAAGAGGGCAGTGGGTCCCAGTTTTGGGGCTACCCGACTTTAGCCAACTATTTGTGGTAAAAACAGATGCTTGTGGGAGTGGCATTGGGGAAATATTGTCCCAGAAAGGGAGACCGTTAGCCTTCTTGGCGGTTTTGATGGTGGTGGATAAATGGCGCCATTACTTGGAAGGGGGGAAATTTATAATTAAGACGGATCATGAAAATTTGAAATTTTTGTTGCAACAAAAATTGCAAACTCAACTACAAAAGAAGGGGATGGCTAAATTAATGGGATTGGATTACTCAATACAATATCGGAAGGGCAAAGAGAATGTGGCAGCAAATACCTTCTCAAAGTGTCATGAGGATGGGAATTTGGCAGCCGTCACCATGATAGTTACGAAGTGGTGTAAGGAAGTGGTGGATAGTTATGAAGGGGACGAACGGATGCAAGAACTCATACAAGGGTTGGCTGTGGGATCACAAGGAACGGGTGGTTATTCTCTAAGGGAAGGAATACTACAACTGCATGGTAGGATGGTCATTGGCAGCAAGAGGGACCTTAGGAAAAAAATATTACAATCACTGCATGAATCTCCCTTAGGGGGCATCCAGGGGTCCAAAACACTTATTTAAGGGTGAAATAACTATTTCATTGGCCAAGATTGAAGACTGATGTGAAGGAATTCGTCTTATTTTGCGATACTTGTAAGAGGTACAAGTATGAGAAGGTTGCTTACCCCAGATTGCTCTGGCCCCTACCAGTACTGGACCAAGCGCGGACTAGTGTTTCCATGGATTTTATTGAAGGGTTGCCTAAGTTCGAAGGGAAGGATAGTATGCTAGTTGTGGTGGATAGGTTCACTAAATTTGCACACTTTATAGGCTTGGCTCATCCCTATACGGCCCAAGAGGTGGCCAGAGCTTTCATGGGCAGAATAGTGGCTTTGCACGGGGTGCCAAGGGTTATTATATCGGACAGGGATAGGATATTCACCAGCACCTTTTGGCAAGAATTGATGAGGTATATTTGAACATAACACTCAATGAGCAAGTTCATTTAAGACACTAGAATATAATTTAGCATGTATTTTCACAGGTACAGACGTACCTCAATTAACACCATAAGGTCATATCCAAAACAATTCATACTGATGAGCAAAAAATGATTTCATCTTCGAGGCTTTAATAATCAGCAAACATAAATAATCAATATTTAATCGCATACGTAATCAAGGCAAATAGTCAAGGTTGAAAACCATTTCAACAAAGACATTTAAATTTAAAGAGATATGAGATTATAATATATTACCTGGGGAGATACATCATTTTCTCCCAAAGCTGAATTGTTTTAAGTCCCATAGATTGCATATAAAACCTATCTAAGATAAAGTACCCAATCATTTGAGTCCTTGAATTTTCTAACCTATTTTTCTACCAAAGACTTATTCTTAACTACCCAAATCATTTTTGGGGCTGCCTTGAGCTCATCCTTGGGAACCCATACCTTCTTTATTATAAATATTCATCTTCTTTAGACAAAATAATTCTCTATGACCATGGCACTTGCAGAATTTACATTTAGAATCAAATTTTAGTTTGGATTTAGGTTTTGATAGTTTTCCAAAATTTGTATGGTCTTTCTCAACATAGCTCAAACCAGTTCTATCATAGTATCTCCTTCTTGAAATTCTAAGATATTATCTAGTATTTTGCTACCTGCAAAATTTTTTGATAAATCTAACTTAGAATCTTTTACCTCATTTCCAAGCAATTTGTTTCGATTAGTAAGGGTTGAATTTTGAGATTGAAAATTTTTATTTTGTTCAATAAGAACTGCATTTTCATATTCTAGATTTTTTGTCTGATCCTTAAGAGAAGTTTTTTTCTTTTTTAACATTCTGATTTTCTTTGCAGCTCTTTCTACATCAACTATACATTTTTCACAAATATATTAATCCTATCATCATCATCGCTATCAGTTGAATTTGAATTAAAACTAGATGAGGAAGAGTCACTTACCTCAAAAATATGCCATCCAGTTTATGCAGCTGATGTTCCACGACCAAGCAAGTGATTAGCAGATATGCCATCATGATGTCCCCACCCAACTCCCCCCACACACTTGCCTAACCTGGAAAAAGACAAAAAGAAAAATATAATCTTTACCTTGAAATAATTTTCTACAAAATTGGGGTCGTGTAGAGGTGAACGCTGCCAATCAGAAGGCTCAACAACTGTTGGACATGTTGATCTTTTAGTTATATAGCTGCTAACTGAAACAAAAGGTTGAGAAGGGCTAACTTGATCATGAATTTCACCTGTGTTCCCACCAATTGTACAAACATCACTTCCTTCATCAATTTACAGTTGTTCAACCATTGCATAAATAATTAAAATTGATTATCAGTCGAATAAATTAAATAGGATTGATTTAAGTAAATTTAAAATACCCTAATGATAAATTAATCTTGGTTTTTTTTGTTATTCTTTGATCTGTTGAAATTAAATTAATTAGTTCTATTTTATTTAGGTTTAGTTTGATCATAACTTTTCTAAATAGTTTAAATAATAATAGGGTTAATCAATTTTAGTAATCAATATATAATCTCCGTGGGAATGATATTTGATTTATTTGTTTATTACTTTAGTGATTTCGTATACTTGCGAATTTGTCCATCAAGTTTTTGGCGTCGTTACTGGGGATTGACATTATTAATATTCATACCAATTAACTCAATTGTTAATTTAAACCTTTTTTTGTTTTCTTTTTCTATTTCATTTCTGGTTATTAGTCACTCCTTCAATTTAATTGCATTTATGATGTGGACAGTCAGTTTCAACCTAGCAACAAGAAAACAAGAATCTGATCCTCTAAGAAGAAACAAAAGTAATGCAAAGGTATTCTTCATATTCATAGTGGACCATCCGAGTTCAGACGCACAAAATTGAAAACTAACTTAGACCACAAACCAACAACTTTCATAACTTAGCTAGAAGAGGTCAGAAATCTTACAATCTTAGCAATAACAACGTTATCATTTTGAAATGAAGCAGCAACTTCATCCAAGATTGGAGCCAGCTTTTTGCAGTGATCGCACCAGGGTGCATAAAATTCCAACATGACTGTGTCAAAAAACACAAACCTGACATCAGTATGAATAAATGCTAGGCATTCTGAATTCTCAACCAATCACATCCAACATCCAGATCATTATTCATTAATTCATCGCACAGAAATCTGTATATCTGATAGAGGAGAAGAGAGAATGTTTCTTTTTCCCTCAGCAATACTGAGCCTTTATCTCATTAGGTGTGATCAACTACTATACAAATTCTAACTCACCAATCATTTCTATCCATAATCATATATTTTGTAAGGCCATTATATCCCACGTTATGCCTAAAGCTAAAAGCTTCCCGCTGAGTTTTTCTCGTATTTCTCTCTCTCTCTTTTACTACAAACTTATTCCATTCCATCAGTCCTGGGATGCATCCATTTGTGCTTAAGGCATTACTCTTTATCATAATTAGTCCTAAGCTTTGAGGAGAAAAAGCTTGTCTCTACAATCTATATTAAAATATCCTACAGTTTTTATTTTGGTGGTTTGCAATTTAATGTAACCCTCGGTCATCTAAGCTTAGATCTCAACCTAGATCTCAACCTGAAGAAAAGAAAACCTCCTTAGAAAATTTGGTCACAACCCTTACCAAAGCTACCACATTTTATGATAGATATAAAGGCAAACTTTCAGAATCAGCAATTAATTTTGTAAAATCAATAGGCTACCATAAAAAATTTAGAGATTCAAATGGGATAATTGGCTACTATGGCATCTAATAAATCTCAAGGTACATGTCCTAGTAACAATGAGACAAATCTTGAAAATCATGTAAAGGCAATTACCTTGAGGAAAGGAAAACAATTGGAAGGGAAGCCACAAAATGGAGATGAGAAAGATGAGAGGAAATCCAAATCAAGTCCTAGTTCCTTAAGAGCGGCTACTCGTGAATGAAGAAAAGAAACAAAAGGAAAAAAAGCTAGAGCTCGTCAAATTTTATGTTCCTCCTGTGTCTTTTCCACAGTGTTTCTGCAAGTATAAATAAGATAAGAATTTTCTTAAATTTCTTGATGTTTTTAAAAAACTTCACATTAATATTCCTTTTGCGAAGTTGAGTTTATTTTTGATTTGTTGATGTGCAAGAAATATAAACAACAAAATTTTAACAACACTTAAAAAAAATAAATTTTAACAAAATATATATATATATATGATTAATTAAATACATCACAAAATAAAACACAGACTATCCTAACTCGTCTGAATTTCTTGATACAATTGCATCAAGTTCATTTTTTGTTATTTTATATTAAGAAGTTAAGAGTATGAAAAATCATAACAAAACTCATACTCATCTATCAAATGTTATAATATTTAAGTATTCGATTATCATAGTGATTTTTACTGGTTTGAAACATAAAATATCTAATTGAAAGATCACCCAAGATGTGGGTGAATTCTAATTTGGAAAGATACTTTCCATAACATAAAATGAGTTTCAGCCGATTGATATAAATTTATATACATTAAAACATTTTTCATAAAGATTGATCCATACATATTTCAAACATAGAATATATATATATATATATATTGTATAGATGAGAGGCAGCATTTGGAGATAAGAATATGATGTTAAGTGATATAAGCATTACTCAAAATTTAAAAGTAATGTTTTTTATATTTCATATATGATGTTTAAGTATCAAACATCAAGATTTTTTAGTAAATGATCATATACTCAAGGGATGGTTATTGAGTTTTGATCCAATTATTATCTTAAATTTCCTATTTGATATTTGAGTATCAAATTTTTATGGTTCTCAATGTTCTATGTAAGAACACTTGAAGAACTTATATTGATGAATGTGTGTTGCTTGATAAGTAAAATCATTCAAGTATGTAAGAAATAATAGACACCCAAGAGCGACACCCAGGAGGGGGGTGAATTGGGTTGTTTAGAACTTTCTTGAATTCAAGGATTTTTTTGTATAAAACAGTTTGGACTTTTTCAGACAAATACTTCCGGATGGGTTCTCAGGGGCTTCTAGATGTGCTGCCTGGATGGGCCTTCAGGGAGTCAAGAGGAAATGACCCCGATGGGTCTTCGGGAGAAGGGGCTTTTGGTCCTACAGTTGAGCTAGGCTAGGACTTAGCCTACGGTCACAAATTAAAGTCAAAGAGGCACACGACTCCCCCACACGGGCTCGTCGATGCCTAAGTATGACGATGGTTTGAGAGAAATGTCCAAATGTATGTCTAATGCCACAGGGATGATGCAAGTGTATGTGTATAATCAATGTCCTAAAGGGATACTCGTGTTTCTGAATGGGTTTTAAAGAGAGGTTGAGAGTCTGGACAAATGTATGAAGTGAGTCAAAAAAGATCTAAGTCCAGTGAGATCCGTTTGTCTGCCGAGGTTTCAGATGTCTGAAAGGTCTAAGAGTCCCAAAAGGTTCAAAGTGTCCAAAAAGGTCTAAAAGTTCAAAAAGGTTTGTTTGCCTTCGAGGAGGCGCCTATTTATAGGCAAAATAGTAGGATCCACAGTTAAGCCGGGAGGCTCTTCTAGGGAGACCCATCGGATGAGGCTGGAGGGCCTAGAGAAGTCTTTGGGTTGGCACCCCCCGATGGCTATCTCTGGGTGGCCCGGAAAGAGGTTTTGGGCCACCGGATGGCTTAGGTCTAGGAGACACTGAAGGGTGTCTTTGGACTCGGGCAAAAATGATGCATACTAGGTCGATCCCGGGGGACCCATCAGGGGTCTAGGAGGCTTTTGTTTCGGAGACTGTCCGATAATGAACTCGGGAATTGCTTTAAAACTTAGGAGAATTTTAGGACACCCCACAATAATAGCTCACCACTCTTTCCTTAGGTTGAAAGGTGAAGGAAAGAGTAGAATAGAAGTAGGTGCTTGATGGCTTCATTGAGGGAGAGTTTTGGGGGACTCATGATGCTTGGCCTGCCGAAGGTCGCGATTATAAATAGATGGTGGTCCCGAATGGGTCACACTTTTACCCCGAAGAGCCTGAGTCATCTAGAGCTCCCGAAGACTTTTTGTTGTCCCGAAGACCTTTACTTAGCGCTAGGAGTTTTCTGCTTCTCCGGAAGGCTCACTCTTGCTGAAAAATTCAACTATGAGGTAAAACGGATATCGAACAACCTCCTCCCTACTGATATTATCATCTCCCCACATATGAGACCCTCAGTTGTGAAGGGCAAACACGCTAAGGACCTTGTGCAATAATTCTGTATCCCAGAGTCATGGAAACGAAGGGGTCCTGGGAGAGGAGAGCTTACTAGTACTGTTAAGGAAGGAGACGTAGCAATACATTTAGATAGTTTGCAAGCATGACTTAGGATTCCTTTACACCCATTTGGGATACAATTTTTAAGGGAGGAAATATTAGTGCCAGGTCAGTTGCCTTCGAATGGATGGGCAATGCTGGCGGAATTTTGTATTTTGTGCAATGAGCGAGGGGTGGAACCCACAATGTCCTTATTGCGTTGGTTTTATCGTGCTTGCACTACACTACAAGAAAACATGGAATTTAAGATGGATTTTTTAGATGGACTCTGATAAAGTTCCCCAGAACATGTTCTCATTTCTGAAGGACTCTGATGAAATTCCCCAGAACAATCCCAAGCTCAAGGCTCATGCTGTCAAAGTCTTCAAGATGGTTCATGTGCATGTGTATATAACCATATATACATATTACACATTTTCTTATAATTATTTAGATTATTTTGAAAATACATAGAAAATTTATGGAAAATAACATGATAGCTATGTTTGTTTTTATAATTATAATTTTGTGGTGGTGGTATGATTAGACATGTGAGGCAGCCATTCAGCTGCGAGAGAAAGGTGAGGTAGTGGTTGCTGATACAACTCTCAAGTATTTGGGCTCTGTTCACCTTCACAAAGGAGTCATTGATCCCCACTTTGAGGTACTCTCTCTCTCTCTCTCTCTCTCTATATATATATATATATATATTTTAATTCGCATCATTTTGATCCCATTCCACATCATAAATTCAATAAAAAAAAACAAAAATTTGGATTAATGGTTGAATAGGTGGTGAAAGAAGCATTGTTGAGAATGGTGAAGGAGGCAATAGGGGAGAAGTGGAAGGAGGAGATGAATGGTGCATGGGGTGAAGCCTATGATCAGTTGGCTACAGCCATTAAGGCTGAGATGAAGCGTGAGGCTGCTCTTCCTCATCCCTCCATTCCAATGCCTACTTTAATCAATCTTCTATTAATGATGATATGCTGTCAATATGAAAAATAATAATATCATTATCCAGTTTCGTCCAATGAAAATGAGCTAAAAGCAGTAGCACTATTCTATTCTTCTTGGTGGCTATGATAATATAAACGGAAGATCACAAATTTGAGTTATGAACAGAGCCTTTTTCAAAACATTGGTTATCTATATAACCAACCAACCACCATTTGGTTAAAAGTTTAATGTCACAGTAGCTTGCTTTATCAACTAAATTAAATCTTGGCTAGATTTTGTCACCATAGATGACCCATAATAGAGGAGTTGACAAGCGTTTCCTTAGGGAACAAGACAACATGTGATAAACAAATCTTAAGATGACAAAGCAACCCCACTAAACCATGTCCCAGAAAGACTCCCAATCCCTATCCTGCAAGTAACCTATTGTTTTAAGCAGTTTCCTTGCAGAAGCATATATATATGTAGGCATAGATAGAGACACATGAAAGTCTAGTATTTATCAATTTATCAAGCCAAACCTGCCTAGTGAGATTAAAGCTTAGGATTATTGTTGTGTTTTTGAGTATGTATATCCATGTACATACATATCAATAGTCAAACAAACAAGCAAGTTTACCTGTACAAAAGAGAATCAACATGGCTGTCACAGCATACACAACAAGTTCCCTTCTGAACATGAACCCATCTGGATCCATCCTCTGATGTCTCCGCCATCCCTGCAGCGTATTGAAATTTCTTCAACACAGGTTCTGGTATAAATAGAAGGTGAAACAAAAGCAATACTTGCTATTTGATTATTTAAACTGAAAGCACAATTCAGAAATCGTCACGGCTGCAAGGTTCTAATTTTCAGTTGATAAAGTGGTACTGAAGAAGAAGTGAAAGAGCTATAAAGTTAGAAGGGCATACAGACCCTGTCCACCAGTTGATCAATTCAGAGCTGCAGAGACCTCCTGTCCAGCGGAGCGTTGCAACTCCAGTTGCATGTCCATGCAGGCCTCTAACATCCTCTGCATGTGGTTCATGCCCTGCTGAAGCCTTGCCATATCCACTCTCAGATCATTAATCATCCCCCACTCCTGCTCCGGTCAGCATCCCCGCATTTAGTTCAAGACCGGTGAAGGGCAGATGCATAAACAAAACACTACAAACAAGTATAGGTTTCACCAGAATCGGAAAATTAAAACTGCAACAAGACTTCCAGAGTCATTCAATCCAACAAAGAATTCAGAAGACAAATTTAATCTTTCTTAAGATGAAAAATGATCAAGATTGTCCTGAATTCCCAGATTTCTAAAAGTAAACCCAATCAATTAACCATGGTTAGCAAGGGTGGTCGCATTCTGTTCCTAATCAAAACAAACGTGGCTTACTCCCCACCCACCTATTGATGCCACACCTCCCCTCCCCACCCCACCCCATGGCTAAAAAAATAAAAAGAAGACAACAAATAATTATAAGATTCCTAACGTGGATATTACAGTAGATAAATGTGTATAATAGATTATATGAATCAAATCATGACAAATATAATACAACACTTGGATCCACAAGTGATTAAAAAAAGACAATGGAGATAACCAGTTTGGATGGAATGTCCAAATATGCACTCTCACACTAAAATTAACATACAAAGGAAACGGGCATTGAGATACGTTAAAGGAAGTGCAGATTATGGTATTTGGTATAGTTCAACGGAAAATGGAGCGTCTATATACTACTAAGCACTAATTAATGAGAGGACGCCTATTTTACACTTAGAGAAGAGGGCTATATTTTCTTTTCAAGCTTTTACCACCGAAGTGCTAATAGATAAAAGAAGACTCACAAGATCTGAGCGGCGCATGCTCTGTCGAGACCAACTAGAATGATGTAAAGCCTGATGCCAAAGAGGCTGTGGAGGGGGCACCGGAGGGGATGGTAGTGCCAATGAAGGTCTGCCCATGTCATCATTCTGATCCCCATTCTGTTCATCCCTCTGTTCCTCCCGATCCTGCTCAGGTGAAGCAGGAGTTGGAGTGGGTAAGTTCCTGTGCAGATCCCAGTCGATTGGAGCTTCGGCTTGCCTTTCCACATACGACTGTATAAATTGGTCCAAACTTTCACGAAACCCACTGCGAAGAAGATTAGAGACACTTCTCCTACAAGGAATAGAGAACCCAGTTAAGAAGACAGATGAAAGAGCATAACAAAATGGAATATGAGAAGCCATTGACAATGGGTACTTTTTTTTTTTTGTGGATACAGATTCTGATAAGAAAAAGAAGGATAAAATTATTTAATTTCAAATTGCAAATGACATACAACCTACACCTGCAACAAACCAGGACAACATACACATTTCCTCTCACACTCGGACCTAATTTTTTGGCATCAAACTCGTAGTTCATACTCTGATATATCTAAAGTAAAAGCTTTGTTTCTAATAAAATGTATTGAAATGCATCTATTTCCGCATCGGATGCGAATTCGACCCGACGATCGAATCGCCAAACCCTAGTTCTTACAGCTCGAAGCTCGACGTTGCAATCAAAGTACAGAGAGAGAGAGAGAGAGGACCTGGCGAAATCGGCGAGAATCGGAACCCCAACGCAATGCCTAGGGTCTTCTTCATCTTCTTGCCGTTACTTGAAGATAGCTGGCAGAGTTGGCAGAGTCAATTTGAACAAATTGGGATCGAGAGGAGAGGAGAGGAGATCCTCTGAGGATTTTCAACCGTTAGAGACAGGAATAAAGCGGCAACTGGTGGGATCGAAAGGAGAGGAGAGAAGCGGAGCGGAGCGGAGATCCTTTGAGGATTTTCAACCGTTAGAGAGAGGAATGAAGCGGCAACTGGGCGGAGGTCCATATACTCTCTCTCATTTGGGACGGCAGCCCATGTTATTGTTTTTTAAATTAATATAAGATAAAATATTATTTATATATATATATATATTACTCTTTATATTATGAAATTTTGGATCATTTTGAATTTTTATAAATATGATGACACAATTATAATTTATTAGATTAGGAATTCAACTATTTTATACTAATTACTTAACTCTAATACATCAATTTTTTATTTTAGTAATTATATGCTTTGAGTGATGGTAATTATATTTCTTTTTTTCATTTTACATAGTTATAATATATATTCTATTAACTTTTGTAGATCTAATTTTTTTTTTTATTTTCAAATAGTCAAACGGTGGATTCCAATGACAGAAACTGACTATCAAATTAGAATTGGCTCAACCATCGAAATTGACTATCACATACTCGAAAATTAAAAATTAATTAAGGATTCAACTATTTTATATGACTATGGTGACACAATTATGAGGTTTTTGGTCTCATGGTGATTAATTTATTTGATTATAAATTCAATTATTTTATATTAATTACTTGATTCCAATACATCAATTGATTATATTAATAATTACATGTTTTGAGTGATCTTAAGATAAGTTAATTATATAAATATATATATATATTTTACCTAGTCATAATATTTACTCCATTAATTTTAATATATATAACTATTGTTGTATCTCTTCCTTCGGGATAGTTTTCCCAAATAAAGCAATTATTACAGGAGGGTCCTTCCGAAATGATCTCGCAACAACTTTCTTAGAACTAATGACTCGAAACATATTTTGTAAGACATCACAATCTTCTCGGTCAAACCTAGTCAAGTAGTAATGAAATTAATTCAATAACTTATAAAAAATATTGTTGTCGTCGACTTTTAAGCCACCTTGTGATTCCAATGATTAGAACTGGTCATTGGATTCTCCCAACCGCAGTGGTTCATATATTCAAAAATGACTTTCATCCAATAATTGATTTTTTGAAATTTTAAAATTATTTTTTTATTATCAAAACTTGCTTTTTTGGAAAAACATCATATGATAATTAATTTATTTGATTAAGGATTCAACTATTTTATATTAACTACTTGACTCTTACATCAATTGATTATATCAATAATTATATGCTTGGAGTGAGTTTAAGGTAAGCTAATTATATTTTTTTTTCCTATTTTACATAATCATAATATTTATTCCACTAATTTTAATATATATAACTACTATTGTACCTCTTTATTTGGAGTAATTCTCCCAAAGAAATGCAATATCTTCAGGAGAAGCAATTCTTTTGGGAGAGTCTTTCCAAAAGAATTTCACAATTTCTTTTTTGGGACTATATTTTTAAAATCATATTTCGATAGTATAGTCTCGTGGCTAGGCGATCCATGTTAAGGCTCTCGATTCTTACAAGTTCCAGATTTGAGTCGCATAAGGAGCACTATTTTTTTCATTGATTTATATATGAAAATTAATTATATTTTTTTAATACATAGAATTTAATTTTATTTATTATTACATATATATAATATTTTTATTGAACATTTTTTTTGAATTGATTTAAAGATCTTTTAATTATTTAATCATCTTAAGTCTTAGATTGATTTAACTTTAATTTAATTATTTTTTAACTATATGGTAAAATATTAAATTTCAAATAAATAATATTATTTAAATTTATTAGTAAATTATAAAAAGAAGCACTAAAAAAAAACTCCTCTCCACACCTTTTCCCACCTTATTAATTTTTTATTCTCCCATTTACATCCTTAAAAACTTTATTTCTTTATTAAAAGTTAATATTTTACTACATAACTACTAAATCGTGGCAATTTAAATGAATTAGATTGTTCACCACCAAATATAGTTTTTCACTATAAAAAATTGATCTATGATTCTAAATTGCGTAGCGAAAAAAAATACTATAAAATTATTAAATTGTAGTTAAAAGATAATTTTAATTATTTTTCAAATTTGAAATAATTAAAATTAAAAAATATAAAATACAACAAAATATTAAAAAATATAAACATCTCTATGCCTAGAATTGATTCTTTTGTTTTTACCCCAATTAAATTGGTTTTACCCTTGGGATGCCCTCCCTCCCCGCCGCTCGATCCCACGATAAATTGGTTTTACCGTTATTGCTTGGATTCATTTTTTATGTTTTAATTCTACAAACACACCATATGTTAATGTTAATTTATATTATAGTTTTACCTGGGGGCTATTTTGTGACTAACAAATTTTTATATTTTGGTTTTATTATCCATAATATAATATATGTTCCACCTCTTCTTAAAAAAAATAAATATATACCAATAAACATTTAATATAAAAGTAGATTCAAAGGAGGGTGTTTTATAAATTGATTTTAAAAATTATTTACTGAATCATCAAAAAGCTGCCATCTAGACTAGTCAAAAAAAAATTATTTTATACACATCAAATATTTTTATTCTAAACAAGAGATTTGATGTACAGTTCGCAATATCTTTTTTTTTTTCTTTATTTGGTAAATGCATCAAGATCCTTATTCAAGTGCAGTACTGTAGTGCAACAATTGACATAGATCTACATATATAAATATATATATACGTATGTGTGTCTATATATAATGGAAAATGCTATTTGAACTCCTTGGACTATATCTTATGCTACACAATGTAGTTAAAATGATAAAAATATCTTTCATCTAAGGCAGTGAGATGACTTGATGAGGTGGCATGAGGTGCATTACTAAAATACCCCTCACCTAAGGTAAGGAGACGATGCGAGATGGTGAGATTAGGCAATGAGGTGTGAGAGGTATTTTAGTCATTTGCGCGGGTATGTGTAGCTCAAGGTGTAGCCCTTGATGTGCAAGTAGCATGATCCATATATAATTGTGTATGTCTTACTAGGGGTGTGTAAAAATTCGGATAAACCGATTTAACCGAATCGAACCGACCGATTCGGTCGGTTCGGTTCGGTTAGTCTTAATAATCGGTTCAGTTTTGGTTACCCATTTAACAAAAAATCGGATAGTTGATTCGGTTCGGTTATTTGGGTCAAAATAATCGAACCCAAATAACCGAACCGCTAACCCGTTCTTAGCCCCCCCCAAACCCAAGTTCATTGTTCAGGCCCTGCACACCCAATAGCCCGAGAGTCGCCCACCCTTCGAAGGCGACAACATCGAACCCAAAGTCCCTAACCGGCTAACCCTCACCTTGTCATTGCCGTCGAACCCAAACGTCCTTGTCGACGTCGGCGGCGGCTTCTCCCCCCTCCCAACACCCAACCGCACGCTCTGCGCTAAATAGCTCAAGAGTCACCCCCTACCCATCGAAGGTGAGAGCAAACCGAACCCTAACTGGCTAACCCTTACCTCGCTGTTGCCGTCGAACCTAAACACCCCCGTCGTTGGCTTCTCCTTCCCCAACACCCAGCCCCTCTGCGCCAGCTACCAGATAAATCTCGAGTCACCCCCACCTGTCGAAGGCGAGAGCAAATCGAACCCTAACCGATTACCCTTCACCTCGCCTTCGCCGTCGGCTGCCTTCCCTTCGTCCCTTCGCCGTCGCCCCTTCATCCCTTCTCTCTCAAGAGACCGAGAGTGAGTGATTTCGAAACCCTAACCCTAACTTGTTTCAGTTTCAGTTTGTTCATTTTTAGTTTGTTCATATGTTAATTTGTTTCAGATTTAGTTTGTTCATTTGTTAATTTGTTTCTGATTCAAGTTTGTTCATGTCCTTCAACAGGGGAGGCAATTGCGATGTGCTTACAGCACTATATCTTGGCATTGGGGACTGCTGTGATGATCCCTACATTTCTTGTTCCCTTGATGGGTGGAATTGATGTCAATCGGTTAGTCCTCCTCTAAGTCCTCTTGGTGTAGAATTTGTGTTTTTATATCATTCTCAAAACACTAGTTTCGGTTCATTTTCTGTCATTCAATCTTTGATGTCACACATTGTAGTTTTCGTATTTGGAATAGAGGTAATCAAGTCTTATTCTGAATGAATGTTAATTACTTGGCTGCTGGTAATCAAGGTTGAATGAATGAATGTTAATTATTTGCCATTCAGTTTCGGTTAGGTCAGTTTTTGTGTAGGTTCGGTTTGATTTTTTGGGTAGGCTTTCGGTTCGATTTTCGGTTCGGTTAGCTCAAATTCAGAATCGATTAGTTTGGTTTCAGTTAATTCGGCTAGTGTATATTTTCGGTTCGGTTCAGTTATAATCGAATGCACACCCCTATGTCTTGTTCACTAATATTTCTACCTTATAATATAATTTGATTTAATGGATAGATACATTGAAAATACTTACATATTTTTGTTTTATTATATATAATAGATTTAATTGTTATGACACTTGGTTAAAAAAAAAGAAAAAAAAAAGTTAATTCGAAATCAAAGTCCACTATTATACTGTTAAATGTTCGTATTACTCGTGTGCAATCCAAGTCCAATACTTTACCATCAAAGGTTTATGGTATACAAATGCAATCCATTACGTTTCCACCTAATTCCAAGAAGAGCGTCACTTTTGCTATTTTTTTTTGTACTCTCAAAACTATTTTTTTTTCTTGAGTTTTGTTTTGTATTATTGGTTTTTCCTTTCAATCGATATGTTGCTTATGTATTTAGAATTCCCCCATCTCAATTGCTAGTTTTGCCTCGTATCTCATTTTTTTTTTTTTGTGTGTTGGTAAATGCTTGTTGCTGTTACTTCACAAGTTTGTATAAAAGTACAAATAGTACACATATATATTTTATATCTTTACTATTCCATCTATTAGAATGCTAATTTGAAAATGCATGATTTTTTGGATACCTAGTTATTGAAATCTTGATAACTTTACTCTTTTATAAAAATGGTGAAAACTTTTGTATGTTTTTTTTTTTTTTCATGAGTGAGTGAAATTAAAAAATAGCCTAAAAATTCCTAAGAAATTAATTAAACTACAAAAAAAAATTAATTTGTTATCTTTTTTTTTTTTTGATGAATTTATAAGGTAAAATGGAGAATTGAACAAAATACCCAACCTATATGAGGGTGGGAAAGGGGATGGAAATGGGGATGTTAGGTTGGGGGAGGGGTCCTAGGTCTATACCCAACAAGTGCCATTAATCCTATCCAATTTTGAAAATTTACCTTAAGTTTTCTTTCAAATTATGGGGCTTTAATCATGGGATATTCAAAGATTATGGTTGATATACATAATAATACTTACATGCATCACATTTTATGACAGTTCCATGAAATAATTTGATGGTTTATAATACATATAAACGCGTGTAAAGTTGTATGGACACGACACCTTGTAATGTTTTGCTATACCCATCTTAATATAACAAATTATATTATATTATGAACTTCAATTAACAACAAAATTAAAATTGTATGCATATGCCATGATGTCATGTTTTTCCATGTACAAATTATACTCAAATAGCAAATTATGTTATGCAATTAAATAATTAACAACATAGTTATACATTTTCAGTGCATGTTATGTTGTTAATGCTAGATGTTTCAGAAAGAACTTAAATTTCAAACTTGCAATGGATTGTTGGCAATGGTATATTGATATAAACTTCAAGTTTCTGTTATTTGGATCAGACAGACACATAAAAATTATATGATTGCCAACTAAATAAATTATCTGAAAGATTTTCAATGTAGAATAGTATTAACTCAAATGTTTAATTGAAGCCTATGATAGAGATACAAATAGTTGCAGGAGTTAAGGGATCCATCCTATCAGCCTTCAACATTCATTCACTCCATGCTAGCTAGCATCTGACGGATAACTCCCCAGTGCCCTTAAGAATGTACGTAACCATCTCCTCCCACAAGAAAAAACGAATATTCATAATATCATATCTATATCTTAGGTTTCTAAATTGACGAAAAAGTATCAACCTCTCTATTTCTTGCATGTGTTTACATCAAGTAGCTTTGATATTGAGTCCCATCTAGTATCAAATTTGATGACATATGTGACACTTTCTTACTTAGTTTATCATTGAACACAAAAGTCACAAAGAGGTCAATACTATATTGATAACAACAATCATCATCTTTTAAAAAAAATAAAAATAAGGATAAAGAAGGAGATTTATATGTATGTATATATATATACACATATAACATAATTTTTCAAAACATAAGGCTGCGTTTTCTTTGCGTTTTCAATTTTCAGTTTTGAATTTTAAATTTATTTACAATTTTCTGTTTTGATTTTTTTTAAAGAAAACTGAAAACTTATTTTTTTGTCATTTTAAAAAACTATTTTTCAAAACAAAAAATTAGAAATTACGTTTACTTTAGAATTTTGAGAATTTGATTATTAAATGATAAAATTATCTCTTTTTAATAAAAATTTACTATTAAAATAAAATAATAAATTTGATTAATAAATTACTAACATATAAGTGATAATTTATATTAAATTTTACTATACATAATTTGTGTAATATACTTAATAATATACTATATGACATTTTATATTTTAAATTATAATATAGATATATTATATTTTTAAAATTGTAAATAAATATATAATTTTATTTTTAAAATTTAAGATTTTTTTTTTCTTTTCTTCCTTCTTTTCTTTTTTAGAGGTGAAATATGAAAAATAGATTGTGTTTTCCAAGTTTTGGACTTAGAGATTGTAAATCAAGTGTAAATTGAAAGCTGCTTCTCTACGGAGGTCACAATAACCTCGTTTAAGATTCTCCTTGACATCTGGATTCTCATTCAGAAGTTTTGGAATTAGGTAATCCTTCACGCGAATTGCAAGCACCTTTTCATAATATGCAGTAGCTTTTATGAAAAGGTGAACAGTGAGATAATCAGATCATCTTGAATTAGCACCAAAAGGATAAAGGGTTGGATGATGCTTAAGTATAGAGCATTCAATGACAAGATAACATGTGTCTGCACCACAAAATATCATAATAACAATAAGATTATTTCAAGAGGAACAGTTACAACATGATAAGTGGTAAAAATATTATTACAGGAATTAGCTTTTTTAGGGTTCGTGAATCAAGAACCATAGGCCTAAAACACTACATAGGAATTGGCAACTGCACTTGCATCAAGTTTCTGAAACCATTGTGTCATTCAAAGTAAATTTTAGAAATAGTTAAATGCTATTCAATTGAAACAAAACCTCTCACCATATTGTTTACTTTTACGAGGCAATATGAACTTCTGCTTAAGACCTTAACTTAACAGAAATTATAAAGAAAGAAAAAAAAAACAGAAACTTGATAAGGTTAAATTGGTACAATCTCGAGGATCTCAATGTAAAGCCTAGAGACCACAGTATGCGACAGAAAAGTTATACTACTTCATGGAGCCTTACAGTTCCCACAAATGGTTCTTCTGATTATCTTACTTTGCATAGGCTTTTACTTGTATTTCTCAATGAATTTAATGTCATAATGGCTTCCAAATAAAAGGGAAAAACCTTATATTTTCTCCATTTTGCAGACATGATCACTTAATCTTTGAGTATCATTATAACAATAACACTGAAATTGAGTTCAGATTTTTATATAATTCTATTGCTACCATTGTTAAATAGCCTCCATACATACCTTCCTCTTTGGGAATGTTAGGTTGATCGACCAAGAGTTACTGCAAAGCACCTAGGTCACCAGTACTACTGTAAAGAAGCAAATGTATCACATAAATACATTTAAGAACAAAAAAATGAAAATTGAAAATTATAAATGAACTGGAGGGAAATAGTGCTAGCATTATCCCCTTAACATGATGGAAACCAAATTTGATAAAACTTCACCAAGATTCCATGTTATTCAACCCCTTTTTAACATTTTAGAGTAGAAAGTGCATGTGCCACCCATACTTTGAGGGCACATATTATCGATGACATCATCATGGAGGTTGTTTGCACTACAGCTTATACCAACTAGAAGTTGATTGTGTAAAACATGTGAGAGAAATAGAAGAACTAGTGGTAGGGAAAATCATGCAACATACATTAACTTTAGATATTTAGGGAACACGAAGCACATCCCTAGTGCACAAGACACTCAACTTCTCCAGATTAAGTAATTCCCTCAACACCTCTAATGTTGAAGGTGTTCCTCCTATTTACAGTTCCCAAGCCTAGATAAAAAAGGAGGCTTGCTTTTGGTAGCTGACAACCAATGACCGATAAATATTGCAATAACAACGAAAATATCCGTTGTTAATATTATTTTCAATGATCATACACATTATTATAGCGACGAAAATATTCGTCGTTATTATTATTTTTAATGACGGGACTTTTGCCCTTCACTACTTATATTAAATATGGTACTTTTCTTCTGTTGTCAACATTAATACTTTTAACGACTAGTTTTCCCCTCGTTAAAACTATAACAACCCATTAGGGGGGTCTAGATGTTTTCAAGTATTTTTATTTTGGGTTCAAAATTTTTTTCTTTAATTAATTGAGGGTTAAAAATATTATTCTTTGCTTATTGGAATAAAGAGTAAGTGGAAATAAGAATTTTGTAGCCTATTCAAATGGGATCCAAAAATATGGGGAAAGTCCACTTAAATTGGGGGTATTGAATATGTGTTTTGAATTTTAATTATATTATGAATGGGCTTGGATGATGATAATTTATTTGGGTTAGTGAGTTGGGCCATGGGCCCACGGCATGGGCCGAGTCCAATTGAAAAATGAGATTTGAAATTTTTAAAGGAAAATCATAATAAAATAAATTGGCCATCAAATGTCAATAGTGCCATTTGTCTTCCATTTGACCATTGTAAAGGTGAAGGGTAATTAGGTCATTTCAACCAAGTAGCAGGTGCAGATTGTGCATTTTCCCTTTTCATGTTGCACCTGCAATGGCGACCTTTCTCCTAAGCGTACCCACATTTCCTATCTATGGCCCCTTCTTCTTATTTCTTCTCTTCCCTCCTAACTGCTTGTATTTTTCATCTAGGATGATAACAGCTTTAGGAATGGAGGATTTTTCTGCATAGCGAAGTTTTCAGGAAAGTTCTTCTTGCACTCCCCTTTGATATTCAGTGCAAGTTCTCTTATACATCATTTTATATCCTTCTGCGAGCTAGCCTGTATCTTCTTACTTCTGTTACAATTGTTGTGTTCATTATAGCTCAGAAACCAATTTTGCTCTGACAAAAATACCCCTCAAGAATATTGCAAAAATCACATGTCACCAACTGACCTTTTCCATTCGTGGAGAGAGAAAGCAAGGGTTAGGGCACCAAAAGCCCCCATATTTAGTCGTCGTTTCTTGTGCCGACCACTTCATGCCATCGTCTCTCTCTCTCTCTTAGCAAAAGAAGAGCACTGCCATTCCTCTAGCCACCTTGTTCTAACCGATCTATCTATCTATTTGTCTGTCTTTCTTTCTAATCTGTTGTGGTTGTTCTTGAAGATAATGGTAGGTTGGGATACAATGTTATTTCATGTTTTTGAGTGCCTATGCTTTTGTAATAGCTTCAATTTGTCAACTGGATTTTCATTTTTGTGTTAATTGTGGTTTGGTTTGGAGTTGCCCATCAATAGGGATACTTTTATGTTGGATTAGCAATTGTTGCTTTTTGGTTATTGCTAGACTATAATTTACATGGTTTGCTGGTTATTGCTAGACTATATGTGCTTGTAAAAATAAGGGTTTCATGTAATTCAAAGCATAACCTGAAGGAAGAAAGAAATAAACTCAAAATAACTCTTTTCCTTATTTGATGTTGTTATTCACTTGTGTGTTGAACTCGGGGCTTAAGGATTTACTAAATCCATTCTATGTTAATTCGACATGGCTCCCAATTTATGCATAATTATGATTTTATTTGGTCCTCATTTTTTCCTTTGCACAAGATTGAACGGTGAGAGCAATGAAGTGTAACTAAAGTGATTCCCCGTTTGGGTTTTGTAATTTAAGGTCCAATGAATTAATGTTTGTAAGGGAGAAATCTGCTAATAGTTAATTGTTCTCTGGTGCATATTTTGTAAAGCAAATATGTGTGGTGCATATATGTACTAACAATATTTAAAATATTTTTTTCCTAGAAAAATTGCTTAAAAAGTTTTCTATTTTATTTTAACTTGGCAAAAATTAAAAAAGCTGTTCTATTTCAATTCAATCAATTTTTTTATCCACTCACAATTCCTGCACCTGCGGCGTTCAGAATACTCAAGCTCAAAGAAATAACAGAAGATGCAAGCAAGCAGTCAGTCATTAACAGCAAGCTTGCTTAACAAATTAACTTCTAAGAAATTAAGAAATTGCAAAAACAATGCACAACAACTTTCTCGGAAAGTTAAATAAGAAACATCCATCCTTCAGGTAGCTTAGGCTATCTCCAACAGTGTTATTTTCAGTTTGCCAAAGCTTTTTGTGACGAGAATGATCTAGAAAATGAGCTCCAACAGAGCTCACTATCGCTATTTTTGCTCGCTAAATTTTTGACAACCTTGAAATGCCTCGTCAATGTTGGCAATTGAATTTTTCTCACTATCTCTGCCTCACCCCCAACTGCTCAAGGCAAGAAGAGAGAACTAGACGCGAGAATGGTGAAGATGAGTTGCAGGGCAGCGACGGCAGCAACAGATCAGGAAGCACACACCACATCCGACGGCCACGAACAGTAGCAATAATGAGTATCGGCGATAGCAGTAGTAATGAGCATCGGTGACATCAACAGATCCGACGGAATAGCAGCAACAACTTGCAGCGTCTTCCCTGTAATAGATCCGACGGAACAGCAATAGCAATGGGCATCGTCTTCCCTGCAACAGATCCGGCGAAACAGCAACAACAACCAGCAGCGTCTTCCCTCAACGAGTCTTCTTCAGCGGCTTCCTCTGCAAATCTTCTTCAACGACTTCTTAGTGGTTTGTGATATATTTTTTTTATTATATGATTAATATTGTATATTGTTTATTTGGTTATTGAGTTGTGTATTTAATTATTGATTATGTGTATATGTGTATATAATTAATTTGTATATTTGATTATTTATTTTGTATATGTATATATTTGATTATTTATTTTGTATATGTATATATTTGATTATTTTGTATATTAAGTGTTCAAAAATGATAATGAATGAGGCTTGCTGGAGATAGCTTACTAGAAGAATGGTTTATTTTGATTATTATATGAAGCATGCTGAAAGAGAAAAATAATTACTGCCTATTGTGGAGCTTTCTTTTTGGTTATAATGGGCTTTCCTTAAAAAATAATTACTACCTAATTTTAATGTTATTTCTTGGCAAACCTTCTGTTATCTAATTGAATTCTTTAAATATTAATTTTTTGTCTTAGATTGACCAATTGCATTTTGTTTGCTATGGAAGGGGATAATAATGAACATTACTACATAAATTTGCTCAACCATGACCAGAATATTGTAGACGAATATGCGAATGTGGCAGCCACTCCATCCCTACCTAATTCATCCGAAGTCAACACTCAAAGAAAGGTATGAACAAAAAATTTCTCAACTCAAGAGGATTGCATGCTTGTGTCAACATGGCTAAATATTAGTACGGATGCTGCACATTATAACGATCAAACTAAACAAAGGTATTGGGAAAATGGTTCATGCCTATTTCCATCAGTACAACGAAATAAATGTGGTGGATATGTAGGAGACTCATCAAAATAATCATGATAAAGCCTCACATAACCTTCAACTCTATTGCGATTAATGACACGATGGTTCATCACGGATCCACGATGATGTGATACAGAGCCGTGATCCCTAGATTGAATATGGTGTTCAACTAATGCTGTAACAATAGCCTTTTCTTCTTCATCATCTTGAACTTCTTCATGGATCATTTAGAAGAACATACGATTGATGTTGGACATGGTGGCTAATGTGAGTTGGTATTTTAGATTTGTGGGTTGTAAGTTTTTTAAGCAAATGGTTCATTTATTTATAAACTGTTGGAATATGACCGTTGGAATATAGTCGGAACTCTAAAGTTAAGCGTGCTTGGGCGAGAGCAGTACTAGGATGGGTGATGTAATACCCCATAATTTAATGTAAATGTTGGATGTTGCAATAAAATGTTTCAAATGAAAGTTTAGAATTAAAGTATAAACATGAATTATTTTAGGGCATTAAACCAAACCCAAGTGCAAATATCACAACTTGTAAAAGGGTTAGCTTATTTCCAACAAAAGGAATGAATGCAATAATTATTCCTTATCTTAGAAGCCATGTGTTGGAGAGATAGGATTTGTTTCAGAATTTATTCGAAAAGTCTTAAGGTGGCTTAGCTTGGAAGTTGTAAGGTTAGCTTGGAAAGGAAGAATGGTTGTAAGACTTAACTTGGAAGACTTATATTGGCTTGCAAAAGAAGAGGATAATAGAGCTTATCTTAAAGGCCACGTGAGGGTTTGGATTGGAAGAAATGGAGGCTTGCTTTGGAAGATAGAATCAAAGAAGGAAATTTCAAAGTTTGTAATGATTGATTTTTATCCTAAAAGTCTAAACTTGGAGGATTAGGATTGGCTAGGATTTGCTTGCAAAGGAAGAATATGATAAGGCTTATCTTGAAGGTGTATTTGGTGGCCTAGGATTGGAAGAAGTAGAGGCTTGCATTAGAAGATTGAAAGAAATTTCAAAGTGTAATAATTACTAGGGTGGAAAATAAGTAACTTGGAGGCCAAGTGAAATCTTGATGATTTGGGAATTTAAAGGCTATATAAAGGGAAGGAGTTAAGGCCACAAGAAGTTAAGGGAAAAGGAAACAAGCAATTGCAAGGAAAAAGCAAAGAAAAAGTAAAGAAGAAATGATAGGGGGGCTGATCGGAAAACTACCAAAATAGAAAGGAAACTGAAAAGGTAAGCTAATTTTCTTTCCATAGGGTCGTAGAGAACGAAAAGAGGAGTCTGTAGGTTCAAATGGAGAGCGAATCGGATAAAAAATGAGCAATTTATAGCATTTTTAATTTTAGGTTGCAAAATTCATAACAAGAAAGGAGGAGGCGCGTGACCAACCTTCCGGGGGCGCGTGAGGGCGCGTCCAGCCTCCGTTTGGCCTGAAATTTTCGCCGTTGTTCTCCTATTTTAATTAATTATAATCCTATGTAAAAATATTTAAGATTTGGTTCACTAAAATCCACGCTTTCTGCAGAAGCAGCCCCTAGTGCTTGAAATCAGGCTGAAAACAGTACTATCGAAGGGGAAGCGGTCAAGGTGAGTGATTTCTGCATGTTTTGTGACACCTTGAGCATTTTTTTCTTCACTTGTGTATGGATGATGGATTGCATATCATGTCTTGATGGTTTACATGTCATATTTTCCCTTGATTATGCATATTCTTTCTGCTTTGTCATATATCATGTTCATGTTGGTGACTGTGGCTAGTTGTTGGGCCATCATGAAAGAATTTGTGCTCTTGCAGTGAGCCAGTGGGTGACATGATGATTGCGGGGGTGATTGCAACACCCTGTCATTGCTACCACAGGGGTTGATTTCATAATGGTATTATTACATTTGCACGCATGTACTTTCATTTTTCGGGTCACTCATTTATTATCTAACTTGGGTGTTTCATACCCCTGGGACATTCCACGTCCCAGCTTTATCAGAAGTATCAGGTGTTATAGGTTTCAGTTCAAAGCATGGGAAAAGAGGTGGAGCTTTGCCAGCTTTGGGTTTTTTCCGATTTATTATGATTCTTTTTTATTTATTATGTAACCCGAATGATGTATTGTAAATAGCAGCCAGGACATTCATGGTTGTAAGAGGTGTGAGTGTAGGCGTCCTACAGTTGTTCCTATAAGTAGTAAGTTGTGTCTTTTGGGTTTTTTGAAAGTTGTATGCATTTCCTGTACATATAAAGGAATCTAGTGGAAACCCCTTTATTTAGCTTACGTTAAGCTTTTAGGTTCGATCCAAATGTTTCCGTTGGCAAGGGTTTCCATAACGCCCAGGTTGATGTTGACTTATATTTTACATCATTGTGTATTTGAAAAAGTGGGGCGTTACAGGTGTCCCCCTAAAAAATCCTCGTGTTGCACCCTTTTAAAATTACAAAAGGAATATAGTCGTTGAAATATGGCTGTTGGAATATAGCCATTAAAATATGACCGTTGGAATATAGTCGTTGGAATTTTAATTTTATCATATTAAAATCTTAATTTTGTTATTAAATTGTATTTTGTTAAATAATTATTTTTTTTAAATATTAGTAAATTGATTTAAAAATATATTAAATATTATTAATATTTAATATCATAATATTTATTATTGAATTATAAAATAAATAATAAAATTTTATAATAGTTAAATATATATGTAAGGTAAAATAAATAAAATTGAAGTTTATTGATAAAAAATGAAATAAAGAGTAAGATAGAGAATAGGATAAGGAGTGTTGTTGGAATAGACATAATTTTTGAAATAAAATTAGAATAGAGAGTAAAATATTTATAATATAATAATAAGTGAAATAAAAAAATTTACTGGAGATAGAGCAAGGAACAACATTTGAATAGAATACATATATAATAATAATTAATAAATAAATAAAATAGAATAGTTTCTTCAAAGCCCATTTATTTTACAAATTCGATTTCACTGCTTCACGAGCATTCTTCCCCTGGATCACATCGCATGTAAGGCTTTGTGTGGCTGTGTGTCACATCACACTAGGAGCCATACCAAAGTGTTTCACTACTTCATGAACATTCTTCGAGGGCGAGAGCCTTGAAAGAGGACCTATCTGTCTCACATTAAATTACTGCATTACCCAAGAACATTTATATGAGTAATGCTATTCGGCCAGCCTCAACGCCAACATCAGTGCCACCCCACGATATATCGCGATATCTCAAAATATCTCGCGACCAAAATATCGCGATATATCGCGCACAAAACTGCAGCCCTCCCCCTACGAAATTCAAATTTCTAAAAGCCCTGTCTCTCTTTCCCGTGTTGTAAACCCACTGCCCCTCTCTCTCTCTCCCACGTTGCAAACCCATTGCCTCTCCCTTCTTCCCTCTCCCTTCCCCTTCCGGTCATGCCTTCTTCCCCTTCCAGCTGCAAACCCATTCTCTCTCTCTCTCTCTCTCTCTCTCTCTCTATCTCTCTCTCCCGCGTTGCAAATCCACTGCCTCTCCCTTCTTCCCTTTCCCTTCCCCTTCCGGCCGTGAATGTGGAGTTCGTTCAGGTCGTTCCAGCTCTCTCTCTCTCTATTGGTCGTGCGACCGAGCCTCCTCCATTGCAACGGCATCCGAGTCTCCTCCATTGCAGCAGGTTCGACATATCTCTCAAGAGCTTTGTAAATCATTGATTTTGGGTATTCCAACCGTCTGATCTTCGATCCGAGCTTATTTTCACTGTGAAAGTGGCCCCGATCTACAAGGAGGTTAGTTTTTTAGTTTCATCAGGGATCATTTTCAGCACACATCCATGATATATATGTATATACCCATGATTTGGATTTGGCCTGAAAGTTTAAACTTAGATCTATGGAGATTCAGCCATTGGATGTTGTTGGTTCTTGGGTATGTGGGTCGTTGGAGATAAGGGTGTCGTGTTATTGCCTCTGATCGCAGGAAACCACCGGCCACGATGGCCGGTGGTGACTGGCAGTGCGTTGAGCCAGTTTTTCTCTTTTATGTTTAATTTTTTTCCGTTTAATGTTAAATATATTTAGTTTTTCTAATTTAGTTTTTCTGTTTCTTTGTTGGTTTAGGTTTTTTCTCGCAATCTGTCTAGTGCATAGAATTATTTTTTAATGTTATGTTAAATATATTTTCTAACTTATATTTTTTTTTTCAGATTCAGTGGATTGGATTGAAGGTAAGTTATATTTTTAATTTTTTTCTGTTCAATTTGTTATATATATATATATATATATTTTATGTTTAATGTTAAATTTATTGAAAACTTATTTTAATAGTCTTCATTTTAATGTAAATTTATAATATTTACACGGTCTTCATTTTAATAGTTTGACAGTCTTCAATTTGTGGTTTTTGTATTCATGTTTTGGGTCTTGAAAATCTAGAGTTGGAGATATGGGAGTCGCATGAATTTGGGTAAATTTGAGGGATTAATGGTGAGTAATGAAGCTAAAAGGAGTGTGATGATGTTCTACTAATTAATCTTGTTCTCATAATTGTAGTGTTTATTTCTTCTAATGGTGAAAAGGTGGTGCCTTTTGGATTAGTTTGTTTTGTGAACTTGACTATGCATGTGATTGATGGAAAGACTTAAAATCGATTTTGGATTGTAACTTGTTATGTTGTATCTTATTTGAGGAGTGTTTTTCTCCTCATAAATTGCTAAATAATTAATGTTATGTTTTAGTTAGTTTTGAATGTATTAGTAATTTTTTGACATACTTGATAGTGTATAAATTTGTATTGTTTAATCATGTTATGTCCAAATACACCAAAAGAGTGGCTTTGTGCGGAAGGTAAATGATATGTCCTTAATTTCTAGTCATTTTGTTGTGATATGAATTAAATATTTGTGTCTTTCTTGTGTGCTTTGGTGCTCGTCTTTCATCGCTCAATTTCAATTTATCGCGATATTTTTATTATCGAAATATCGCGATAAATTAGTTTCGGTAAGGCTGTCGGTAAAGGCGTCTAGCTAAGTAGCAAAACTCAAATTTATTCGCAAGTAAGTTCCCCTCCTCTCTCTCTCTCTCTCTCTCTCTCTCTAACGGTTGAAAATCCTCTCGATCTCCTCTCGATCCCAATTTGTTCAAATTGACGTAGACAATAATGAGCTTCAACTCCACTCGCTCTGCCAACTTTGGGTAACGGCAACAATAAGAAGAAGATAAAGGCTACTCAGAAAACCCTAGGCATGGCTTGGGGTTCCAATTCTCGTTCTTCCTTTCGCAATTCGCCGTTCTCCGATTTCGACACGTCTCTCTCTCTCTCTCTCTGTACTTTGATTGCTTTTGTTGATGATTTTCGCATGCTGGTATAGTCAAATTAGTCACATATCCGAGTACAGACGGAATAAGTAGGATCAAATTTAGGAAAATAAATAAATAATTGAATTAGGAAATTAATAATTTATGTTGCAAATTTACGAATAGTTCAAAAGTGTCCCGCTATATTTGATGGTTTTTTGGTTTTGAAAGTTGAATTCTGGTTCCAGATGCAAGTGAAGCTTCAATTCGCTGTATTCAAACCCTTTGAGTAACAGCAACAATAAGAAGAAGAACTCAGAAAACCCTAGGCATGGCTTGGGGTCCCAAATCTCATTCTTCCTCCCGCTCCTCCTTTCGTAATTCGCCTTTCTCCGATTTCGGCAGGTTCTCTCTGTGTGTGTGTACTTTGATTGCTTTTGTTGATGGTTTTTTCATGCTGGTATAGCCAAATTAGGCAAATATCGAGTACCGACTGGAATAACTGGAAAAAATTTAGGAAAATAAATAAATAATTGAATTAGATAATAAATAGTTTCTGTTGTAAATTTATGAGTAGTTCAAAAGTTTCCCACTGTATTTCAAAGTTTTTGGTTTCGAAAGTTGAATTCTAGAACTTACCAATGCCAAAATAGAAGAGCGTAATATGTGTACACCATGTAAAATTGTATATTTTTACTTGTGTGATATTTTTACTTGAGAGGAAGAAGATTTTACTTTGAATAGTGTGTTGTCTCAAGGATTCTGCATTCTGGTTGCAACAAGCTCTATGGTTGTGACCAATTTCACTTCGTCATCTTAGTTATTACCATGACCCTTGAACATTGATTTTATGCAAATGTTTGGACTAGCACCATCCTTACTTTATAAGTTTTTGTGGCATGTTAATTTTGTTATGCGTTCTGTTCTGTTATTTTCTTAAACCTGGCAAAATTGATGGAACGAGCATTTTGGACTGAGGTAATGCTGCACTTTTTTTCATTTTTGGTTCCCTATTTTTTCCATATATGTAATTTGCTTTTTGGTTCTGTAGGATGGGATTTCAATTATAAATTCTTATTTTGTATTGTATTATGCAATTACAAAGGTTTTTCGCTAGTTGAGGTATGTAATTCACTTTTTTTCCTCGGGTTTGATTTGCACACCCCTTTTTTTTTTGGTGAGAAGGTAATGCAAGGACCTTGTTAATCTTGTACCTTGGAGCTTAATTACATTAGAGATTGCATTTCTTCAAGACCTTAATCTCTTAGCATCACCTCTTGCATTTATTAAATTTTAATTTTTTTTGTTGGTTTTTGGTTTGTATATTGAATGTTGTGTTATGGAATTTGTTTTCTCCACATATATGCATGTTTATTTTCTATCTATCTATGGTGTGATAATCATGGTTTTTGACACTCTTGCTCTTCCTCGTTCCCTACATTTCATCTTCATCTTTCTCATCATTATCTTCCTACTACTCCACCTAATAATTGGTCACTGCTTAACAAAGTTTGAACATAAGTCAGTCGAAACTTATGGAATAAGAAATATTATTCATCCTCTTTTTGTTTGCTTTTTGATCCTTAATTCTTTTGAAAGTTGGTGACCTTTATACGTTACTTGACCATTCTTGGTGGATTACAGTTACAAAGTTAACACTGTAAATTTTTTGGTATTCCATAACCACATAGGAATTTTTAATGTACATTTTCTGCATCTAGTTTTTAATCCAAACCCATCCCCAAGTTCACCATGAAAACCTCTACATTACCCTTGTGTTGCATGGGTACATCTCTTCGTGTTTGGGTTGTGTATAAAAACGTTTTAGATAAAATAACACAGTGTAGCTAATATTGGGCACTTACATCAACTGTGGCCCAGTTTTAGTTGACCATAGTTATCCAGAATGCCTGCTAAATTATCTGCTATCTTCAATCGACTGTGGCTTCATCTCCAGTAAACCAAAGTCTTCCAGTAGCCTATTTCCTAGTGTTTTACATGGTTCCTTCCACTTTAATTTATTAACTTTGCCAAAGTTAATATTCAATTGCAAAAAATGCAATTTCACTTCTATTACAATATTCTCTATAACACCATGTAATATGGGGTATTACACTTCCAGCTCCCAAACCCACATCATTGCAACACCTTAGATTTTCCTAATACATGCTAAGTTAAGAAAAAGTTGAAAAGCTAAAATAATTATGATTACCCTATTCCCTCCACTCACTCTCTCTCTCCTACCCATTTTATATGTCTTCTTTTACAGGTTGTATAACACTAAAAAATGATTTCTTAAATGACCAAATTGGCATCTAAATGGTCTCTTACACATCCAACACTTGGTAAAGTTTTCCACCTAAATCACCCATGCACTGTGCACTCTAATTGCTTTTGTCCCCCTGCTTTGATCACCCAAATCTCAATAGAAATTCATACCAGCTATCATTTTTGAACCTTTACATTTTTAGTTATTAACATGCTAAAAATTGGTATAAAGATCCATTCAAAGATTGAGCACGCGTTGAGGATTTTTTATCTTTGAGAGGGGCCTAAGTATGGCCTAATATTCAATTTGCTAAATCCAAACCAAAATACACAAATCTTGGTATATCTAGATCTTCTTATTTCAAACTACTAGCATACTGGGAATTTGCATTGTAATTCATTAGGGTCTAAAAAATCAGCTTATTGTCAAACACTAAAACACTATCAACTAGTAGAGAATGGATCTCATAGTATGTCCACTTTCATAAGCTCAATCAGTGCCTATTCTTGATTGGGCAATAATCGATCCTCTATATAGTCTATTTTCTACAATTTACCTTATCGTACAGTTTTACTTGGCTGTCAGCTCCTCTTAGGCTTATTTGATCCTAAACTCTACTTTCCACTAAATAGACAATCGTATTTGCATTCTGTTTTCACGATTGACCTTATAGTAAAATTTTAGTTTGATGTCAGCTCCTTTTGGCTTTAGTCAATCATAAACTCAACTTCTCACATGGCTGTTAGCTCATGTTGGTTTTACCTCATCTCTACTAGTTCATACAGACATTTCATAATATCATGCAAGGCCAACCACCAAAGTCACTAACATTTACCTTCACATGACATGACAAAACTTAGCATAGCCCAAATCCATGTCTTTGCTACTAAGCTAAAAAGGACTCTCTTACTTGAGTGTGATGCATAATTCCTAGTTATCTTACCTCTTAGATCATCTTAAATTTGAATTTCAAGTGGTTGTGAACTGAACTCTTTTAGTGCGGGATTATACATCCCAAGGGTCTAAAGTTCATTTGTCATTATTGACAATTTGGTTTTTCTCAGCACTATTGTCGATAGTTTGGGTTGTGGGCCTCGGTTCCTTTGCTTTCCCAACAAACATTCAAGAAATGGTAGGGAGGATTCAACTACTAAGTAGGTTATGCATCTAGTTCTAGCGAGTTTTATTTCATTTGCAGACAATTTGCTCAAGTTGGTTATTGACTGCTGATTGTTTTGGTCTCATGATCGATCATTATGCTCCAACTCTTGATTTTTTCTGTTCTTTACATTTTGATTGTAAACTGTTGACCCATGTCCATCTTTCAATGGTTTAGTTGATTTTTTTGCAACTACTAAGACTTGGTATTGCTAACGTATGACATCTAACTCCCCATTCCTTTCATTAATTTGCATCCTCAAATTTATCCTTCCAACATCTTACTAATACTAGGTACACCAAGAGAGACAACCTTTAAGCACCAAATACCAATCAAGAGAGATTCTACAATTGTTTTTCTTAGGAGCAATTAACCAACAACCATTTTGTAATTGCATGCATCATTCTTTCAAAAGAGACAATATAAGTTTTCAATATATACACATGCAACTTGACTCGGCTTATCATCAACTACACCTTATCCTAATGAAGTTTGTGTGGTGGAACAACATTCGTAATGTCAATTGAGCTCTAAAATTCACGTTGACAATTTCTTTTTATCTAGTAACATCCTTTTATTTAGTAAAATCCTTTTATTTAGTATTATAGATTCTAAAAATAGTTGCATTGCCTTCCTTGTATAAGTTATATTTAATATATTACTAGAACTAATATACTTTCATGCTCCTTAGCCAAAATGATAATAGAAAAAAATTGATTGTTTGTCCATATAAGTATTTCCTGCATCATTGCATGCCACCTAGAATACTAACAATTTGCACACATTCGTCTATTAATATGAAAAAACGTTCTGAAAAATAGGTGTGGGTTAAGGTTGGTGAAAAAATAAATTGTTATGAAAGTGAATTTTGTGGTTTTTAAACATTTTAATTACATCAATTATTTAATATTGTTGTTGGATCATCTCTATCCGCCCTGTAATATGTGTAAACCCTGGATTTTTGAAACTTATTATTTGTGGAGAATTTTGAATTTGAGTGTTTTGGTTTATCACTGCCAATTTCTTTTTATCTCAACGCTTCAATTTATCTAGTATTGTCCATCATCTCTCTTGGACTTGTGTAAATCATCATTTTCTAAAACACAATATCAGTGGGGGAATTCTGAAACTGAATGTGGGGTTTATCTTTTGTCAATTATTTTCTGTATAGTTTCCTCAGTTTATTTATTTAGTATTATTCATTTTAAAAATAGTTGCACTGACTTCCTCTGTAAATTATTTAAAATATTATTAGGCAACATTCCTTTCATTGTCCTTGGCCACTATAATAATAGATATAAATTGGTAGTTGTCCATAACTAATTCATGTATCATTGCATTTATCATTGCATTCCACCTGGAATGCTAATTTGCACACATTTTTTTGTTAATAGGAAAAAAAGTGCTGAAAAACAGGTGTAGATTGAAGTTGGAGAAAAAATAAATTATTAAGAAAGTGGATTTTGTGGTTTATCAATAATCTAATTGCATCAATTATTTAGTATTATTATTAGATCATCCGTCTCTCACTTGTAATATGTGTAACACTTATTGTTTGTGGAAAATTCTATATTCGAATGTTGTGGTTTATCACTGTTTATTTTTTTTTAGCTAATCACTTTATTTTATCTAGTATTGTTCTTGGATCATATCTCTTGGTCTTGTGTAAATCATCACTTTTTAAAAATTACTCTCTGTTTGGTAATCCTGAACTCCTTAAAGTTGTGGTTAAGTTATATTTAAAATATTACTAGAATCAATATCCTTTCATGCTCCTCGGCCAAAATGATAATTGAAAAAATTTGATTGTTTATGCATATAACTAATTCGACCTAGAATGCTAACTTTCACAAATTCTTTTATTCATACGAAAAAAATTGCTGAAAAACACGAGTGGATTAAAGTTTGTGAAAAAATAAATTGTTATAAAAGTGAATTTTGCGGTTTTTAATGAATTTAATTACAAGAATTATATAGTATTGTTGTGGATCATCTCTCTTTGCCCTATAATATGTGTAAAGCATGGTTTTTTAAACTTAATGTTTGCGTAGATTTCTGAATTTTAAATCTTGTGGTTTATCACTGCCTATTTCTTTATAGCTAATAACTTCAATTTATCTTGTATTTGTTTTGAATCAGCTCTATTGGTCATGTGTAAATCATTACTTTCTGAAATTTAATGTCTGTTGGGGAATCTTGAATTTGAATGTTGTGGTTTATCGTTGTCAATTTTTTTTATCTAGTTACATCCATTAATTTAGTATTTTTCATTCTAAAACTGGTTGCATTTCCTTCCCTGCATAAGTTATATTTAAAATTTTATTAAAATTGATTGTTGATCCATAATTAATTCCTGCATCATTTAATTCCATTTGAAAAACTAATTTGCACACATTCTTTTGTTAATATGAAAAAAAAGTTCTGAAAAACAGATGTGGATTAAATTTGGTGAAAAAATAAATTGTTGGGAAAGTGAATTTTTGTTTTATCAATAATCTAATTACATCAATTATTTAGTATTGTTGTTGGATCATCTATGTCTGCCCTATAATATGCGTAAACCATTGTTTTTTGGTACTAGATGTTTGTGGAGAATTTTAAATTCGAATGTTTTCGTTTTTCTCTGCTTATATCTTTTTAGCTAATCACTTTAATTTATTTAGTATTGTTCTCGGATCAAATCTCTTGGTCTTCTGTAAATCATCACTTTTTGAAACTTAATGTTTTAGCTTTTCAATGACAATTTCTATTTATCTAGTTATGTCCTTTTATTTATGTTTATTCATCCTAAAAATTATTGCATTGCGTTTCCTGCTTAAGTTATATTCAAAATATTACTGGAACCACATGCTCCTTGGCCAAAGTAATAATAGATAAAAATTGATTGTTGGTCCATAACACTAATTTTTGCATCATTACATTCCACCTAGAATGCTAATTTGCACACATTATTCTCTTAGTATGAAAAGAAGTGCTGAAAAATTAGTTTGGATTAAAGTTGGTGAAAAAATAAATTGTAGTAAAGTGAATTTTGTGGTTTATCAACAATCTGATTGCATCAATTATTTAGTATTGTTGTTGGATCATCTCTCTTTGCCCTGTAATATGTGTAAACTACGACTTTTTAAACTTATTGTCTATGGTGAATTTTGAATTTGAGTGTTCCGCTTTATTACTGCCACTTTCTTTTTAGCTCATCGTTTCAATTTATCTAGTATTGTTGTTGGATCATCTCTCTTGGTCTTGCATAAATCATCACTTTCTGAAACTTAATGTCTGTGGGAGAATTTTGAACTCGAATGTTGTGGTTTATCATTATCAATTTCTTTCTATTGAGTTACATTCGTTTATTTTGTGTTATTCATTCTAAAAATGTTTGCATTGCCATCCCAGCGTAAGTTATATGTAAAATATTATTAGAACACAATTCTTTCATTCTCTTTGACCAAAATAATATCAGATAAAAATTAATTGTTGATCCATAACTAATTCCTACATCATTGCGTTCCACTTGGAATGCTAATTTGCACACAATCTTCTATTAATATGAAAAAAGTTTTGGAAAACAGGCGTGGATTAAAATTGGAGAAAAACTAAATTGTTATAAAAGTGATTTTTATGGTTTATCAACAATCTAATTATATTAATTATTTAGTGTTGTTGTTGGATCATCTCTCTTTGCCTTGTAATATTTGTAAACCATGGCTTTTTGAGACTTAATGTTTAAAAAGAATTTTGAATTCAAATGTTGTCGTTTATCACTGTCTATTTCTTTTTAGCTAATACACTTCATTTTATCTAGTATTGTTCTTGGATCACATCTTTTGGTCTTCTGTAAATCATCTCTTTGCTCCTTGACCAAAATGATAAACGAAAAAAATTGATTGCTGGTCTATAAAAAACTAATTCCTACATTCCACTTAGAATGCCAATTTTCACACATTCATTGATTAGTATAAAAAAAATTGCTAGATGACTGGCATGGATTAAAGTTGGTGAAAAAAAATAAATTGTTATGAAAGGAAATTTTGTGATTTATCAACAATCTAGTTACATAAATTTTAGTATTGTTGTTGGATCACCTCTCTGCTATGTAATATGTGTAAACTGTGGCCTTTTGAGACGTAATGTTTGTGGAGAATTCTGAATTCGATTATTGTGGTTTATCATAGCCTATTTCACTTCAATATATCTAGTATTGTTCTTAGATCACATCTCTTGGTCTTGTGTAAATCATTAATTTCAGAATCCTAAACCGTAAACCCTAAACCTTAATATCTGCTCGGTAATCCTAAACTTGAACGTTGTGGATTATCAATGTCAATTTCTATTTATCAAGTTACATCCATTTATTTAGTATTATTCATTTTAAAAATGGTTGCATTGTCTTCTCTGCTTAAGTTATATTAAAAATGTTACCAGAACTAATATCTCCTCAGCCAAAATGATAATAAAAAAAATTTGATTGTTTGTCCATATAACTAATTATTGTATCACTGCATTCCACCTAGAATCCTAATATTCACACATTCTTCTATTAATATGAAAAAAATGCTGAAAAACAAGTGTGAATTAAAGTTGATGAAAATATAAATTGTTATGAAAGTGAATTTTGTGATTTTTAAACAATTTAATTACATCAATTGTTTAGTTTTGTTGTTGGATTATCTCTCTTTGCCCTGAAAAACAGGTGTGGTCCTTTTAAAATTTAATGTTTGTGGAGATTTTTGAATTTTTAATATTGCGGTTTATCACTGTCTATTTCTTTATAGCTAATAACTTCAATTTATTTAGTATTGTTCTTGGATCAGCTCTGTTGATCTTGTGTAAATCATTACGTTATGAAACTTAATGTTTGCTGGGGAATCTTGAACATGAATGTTGTGGGTTATCATTGTCAATTTTCTTTATCTAGTTATATCCATTTATTTAGTATTATTTATTTTAAAAGTGGTTGCATTGCCTTCCCTTCACAAGTTATATTTAAAATATTATAAGAACAATATTCTTTCATACTCCTTGACCAAAATGATAATAGATTTAAATTGATTGTTGGTCCATATTTAGTGGTTGCATCATTGAATTCCACCTAGAAAGCTATTTTGCACACATTATTCTATTAATATGACAAAGTTATGAAAAACAGGCTGGATTAAAGTTGGCGAAAAAATAAATTGTTGTGAAAGTGACTTTTGTGCCCTTTACTATCAGCAAACCATGATTTCTTGAGGCTTGATGTTTGTGGTGAATTCTAAATTCGAATGTTTTGGTTCGTCACTGATTGTTTTTTTTTAACTAATCTCTTCAATTTATCTAATATTTGTTATCAGACCAAACCTCTTTGTCTTTTGTAAATCATCACTTCAATTTATCTAATATTTGTTGGGGAGTCCTAAACCTGATTGTTGTGGCTTTTCAATGACAATTTCTATTTATCTAATTACATCCATTTATTTAGTTTTTTTTCATCATAAAAATGGTTGCATTTCCTTCCCTAATTAAGTTATTTTTAAAATATAATTAGAACCACAATACTTTCAGGATCACTGGCCAAAGTAATAACAGAATAAAATTGATTGTTGGTCCATAGAATTAATTCTTGCATTCCACCTTGAAATTGATTGTTGGTCCATAGGACTAATTCTTGCATCATTGCATTCCACCTTGAATGCTAGTTTGCACACATTCTTCTATTAATATGAAAAAAAGTGCTGAAAAATAAGGTGTGATTTAATGTTGGTGAAAAAATAAATTGTTATAAAAGTGAACTTTATGGCTTTTAAACAATTTAATTACATAAATTATTTAGTATTGTTGTTGGATCATCTCTCTCTGCCCTGTAACTTAGTGTTTGGGTAGATTTCTGAATTTTGAATCTTGTGATTTATCATTGCTTGCTTATTTCTTTATAGTTAGTAACTTCAATTTATCTTATATTTGTTTTGGATCATCTCTATTGGTCTTGTGTGAATCATCACTTTCTGAAACTTAATGTCTATTGGGGAATTTTGAACCTAAATGCTGTGGTTTATCATTGTCAATTTCTTTTTATCTGATTATATCTATTTATTTAGTATTATTCATTCTAAAATTGGTTACATTGCTTTCCCTGCATAAGTTATATTTAAAATATTATTAAAGTTGATTGTTGGTCCTGGTTACATTGCTTTCCCTGCATAAGTTATATTTAAAATATTATTAAAGTTGATTGTTGGTCCATAACTAATTCGTACATCATTGAATTCCACTTGGAAAGCTAATTTGCACACATTCTTCTGTTAATATGAAAAAGAACTTCTAAAAAAATAAATTGTTGCGAAAGTGAATTTTTGTTTTATCAACAATCTAATTACATCAATTGATTGTTGGTCCATAACACTAATTTGTGCATCATTGCATTCCACCTAGAATGCTAATTTGCACACATTATTCTCTTAGTATGAAAAGAAGTGCTGAAAAATTAGTGTGGATTAAAGTTGGTAAAACATAAATTGTAGTAAAGTGAATTTTGTGGTTTATCAACAATCTAATTCCATCAATTATTTAGTATTAGTTGGATCATCTTTCTTTGCCCTGTAATATGTGTAAACTATGACTTTTTGAAATTTATTATTTGTGATGAATTTTTAATTTGAGTGTTCCGATTTGTTATTGCCAATTTCTTTTTAGCTCGTTGTTTCAATTTATCTAGTATTGTTGTTGGATCATCTCTCTTGATCTTGTGTAATTCATCACTTTCTGAAACTTAATGTCTATGGGGGAATTTTGAACTTGAATGTTGTGGTTTAGCATTGTCAATTTCTTTCTATTGAGTTACATCCATTTATTTTGTGTTATTCATCCTAACATGTTTTCTACTTGGGAACAATGACACAATTGATGTGTCTGTTTTCTTTTACCCTCTAAGCACTTATACCCAAAGTTTTGGCTAAATCCCTTAACATGTTGCATTAACAAGTTTTTAGATGAAGAAAAAAAAAAAGCAATTATTTTAAGAACTTTAAACGATGATTCCTTCTCTCTGTGTGTGTATGTGTGTTTGAAACTTAATGTTTGTGGAGATTTCTGAATTTTGCATGTTGGAGTTCATCACTATCTATTTTTTTTAGCTAATAATTTTAATTTATCTAGTATTGTTCTTGGATCAGCTTTATTGCTTTTGTGGAAATCATCACTTTTTAAAACTTAATGTTCGCTGTGGAATCCTGAACCTAAATGTTGTGGTTTATCAATGCCAATTTCATTTTATCTAGTTACATCCATGTTTTTAGTATTCTTCATTCTAAAAATGGTTGCATTGTCTTCCTTGCGTAAGTTATATTTAAAATATTATTAGAACACAATCTTTTCACTCCTTTGTCAAAACTAATTCTTGCATCATTTCATTCCATCGGGAAAGCTAATTTACACACATTCTTCTATTAATATGAAAAAAAAAGTGTCGAACAAGTGTGGTTTGAAATTTGTGAAAAAAAAAATTATTGTTAAAGTGAATTTTTTGGTTTATCAACAATCTAATTACATCAATTCTTTAGTATTGTTGTTGGATCATCTCTGTCTGCCTTGTAATATATGTAAAGCTTAGCTTTTTGAGACTTAATGTTTTTAGAGAATTCTAAATTTGAATGTTGAGATTCATTAGTGCCTAATCACTTCCTAAAATTTATCTAGGATTATTATTGGATAATCTCTCTTGATCTTGTGTAAATAATTACTTTCTAAAATTTTAATGTGCATGGGGGAATTCTAAACCTTAATGTTGTGATTTAGCAATGTCAATTTCTTTTTATGTAGTTTCTTCCATTATTTATTCTAAAAATAGTTGCATTGCCTTCCCCGCATAAGTTATATTTGAAATATTACTAGAACTACAATCCTTTCTTGCTTCTTTGCAAAAATAATATTAGATAAAAAATTAATTGTTAGGCCATATAACTAATTTCTGCATCATTGCATTCCACCTAGAATGCTAATTTGCCCATATTCTTCGATTAGTATGAAAAAAAGTGCTGAAAAATTGGTGTGGACTAAAGTTGGTGAAAATATAAATTATTATGAGTCTATTTTGTGATTTATCAACAATCTAGTTACATCAATTTTTTAGCATTGTTGTTAGATCATCTTTCTTTGTCCTGTAAAATGTGTAAATCATGACTTTTTAAAACTTAATGTTTGTGAGAATTTTGAATTTGAATGTTGTGCTTTATTACTGTGTATTTGTTTATAGCTAATCACTTCAATTAAACATTGTTCTTGGATCATCTCTTTTGGTCTTGTGTAAATAATGCATTTTTGAAATTTAATGTTCATTGTGAAATTCTGAACTTGATTGTTGTGATTTATCTTAGTTAATTTCTTTTTATCTAGTTACATCTATTTATTTAATATTATTCGTTCTAAAAATGGTTCATTGCCTTCTTTGGGTAAGTTATATTTAAAATATTATTAGAACCACAATCCTTTCATACTTTTTCACCAAAATAATAATAGATAAAAAATTGATTGTTGGTCTATATAACTAATTCATTCATCATTACATTCCAACTAGAATGCTAATTTGCACACATTCTTTTGATAAGATGAAAAAACGTTTTGAGAAATAGGTGTTGATTAAAGTTGGTGAAAAAATAAATTGTTATGAAAGTCAATTTTGTGGTTTTTCAATAATCTAATTACATCAATTATTTAGTATTGTTGTTGGATCATCTGTCTCTTTCCTGTAATATGTGTAATCCATGGTCTTTTGAAACCTAATGTTGTTAGGGAATTTTGAATTTAAATGTTGCGATTTATCTTTGCATGTTTCTTTTTAGCCACTCACTTCAATTTATCTAGTTTTGAACCTGAATGTTGGGGTTTATCAATGTCAATTTTTTTTTATCTAGTTATCTCCATATATTTAGTATTATTCATTTGAAAAATGGTCGCATCAACTTCCCTGCGTATGTTATATTTAAAATAGTTTTAGAATGCAATTCTTTCATTCTCTTTCGCCAAAATAATAATAAATAAAAATTGATTGTTGGTCCATAACTAATTTTTGTATCATTCCATTCTGCCTAGATTGCTAATTTGCACACATTTTTCTATTAATAATAAAAAAAGTGCTGAGAAACAAGTGTAGATTAAAGTCGGATAAAATATAAAATGTTATGAAAGTAAATTTTATAGTTTATCAACAATCTAATCACATCAATTATTTAGTATTGTTATTGGATTATCTTTCTCTACCTTTTAATATGTGTAAACGGTGGCTTTTTGAGACTTAATGTTTGTGGACAATTCTAGTGCATAGTTCTTAATTCAAACGTTGTGGTTTATCATAGCCTATTTCCTTTTAGTTAATCACTTCAATATATCTAATATTGTTTTTGGATGACATCTCTTGGTCTTTTGTAAATCATCAATTTCAAAACTTTAATGTCCGTTCGGTTATCTTATCCAGTATTGTTTTTGGATGATATCTCTTGGTCTTTTGTAAATCATCAATTTCAAAACTTTAATGTCCGATCGGTTATCTTGAACTAGAATGTTGTGAATTATCAATGTCAATTTCTATTTATCAAGTTACATCTATTAATTTAGTATTATTAATTCTAGAAATGGTTGCGTTGCCTTCCCTGCTTAAGTTATATTTAAAATATTACTAGAATCAATATCTACTCGGCCAAAATAATAATATACAAAATTTGATTGTTTGTCCATATAACTAATTCCTGTATCATTGCATTCCAACTAGAATGCTAATTTTCACATATTTTTCTATTAATATGAAAAAAATGCTGAAAAACATATGTGGATTAAAGTTTGTGAAAATATAACTTGTTATGAAACTAAATTTTGTGGTTTTGAAAAAAATTAATTACATCAATTATTGTTGTTGGTCTTTTTTAAATTTAATGTTTGTGGAAATTTTTGAACTTTTAATATTGTGGTTTATCACTGCCTATTTCTTTATAGCTAATAACTTCAATTTATTTAGTATTGTTCTTGGATCAGCTCTATTGGTCTTGTTTAAATCATCACGTTCTGAAACTTAATGTTTGTTGGAGAATCCTGGACTTGAATGTTGTGGGTTATCATTGTCATTTTTTTTATCTAGTTATATCCATTTATTTAGTGTTATTCATTCTAAAACTAGTTGCATTGTCTTCACTACATAGGTTATATTTAAAATATTATTAGAACACTATCCTTTCTTGCTCCTTGACCAAAATAATAATAGATTAAAATTGATTGTTGGTCTAGAACTAATTCCTGCATCATTGAATTCCTATCGGAAAGCTAATTTGCATACATTATTCTATTAGTATGACAAAAAGTTCTAAAAATAGGTCTGGATTAAAGTTGGAGAAAAAATAAATTGCTGTGAAAGTGACTTTTGTGCCTTTTACTATTGGTAAACCATGGCTTCTTCAGACTTGATGTTTGTGGTGAATTCTGAATTTGAATGTTTTGGTTCGTCACTTCTTATTTTTTTTAGCTAATCATTTCAATTTATCTAATATTTGTTCTCAGACCAAATCTGTTCGTCTTTTGTAAATCATCACTTTCTGAAAGTTAATGTCTGTTGAGGAGTCCTAAACTTGATTGTTGTGGTTTTTCAATGACAATTTCTTTTTATGTAGTTACATCCATTTATTTAGTTTTGTTCATCATAAAAATGGTTGCATTGCCTTCCTTGCTTAAGTTATATTTAAAATATTACTAGAACCACAATACTTTTATGCTCCTTGGCCAAAGTAATAATAGATAAAAAATGATTGTTGGTCCATAAGACTAATTCTTGTATCATTACATTCCACCCAAAACGCTAATTTGCACACATTATTCTATTAGTGTGAAAAAAGTGTTGAAAGATTGGTGTGGATTAAAGTTAGCGAAAAAATAAATTGTCGTAAAATGAATTTTGTGATTTATCAACAATCTGATTCCATCAATTATTTAGTATTGTTGTTGGATCATCTCTCTCTGCCCCATAATGTGTAAACTATGACCTTTTGAAACTTATTGTTTGTGGAGAATTTTGAATTTGAGTGTTCGATTTTATCACTGACAATTTCTTTTTAGTCATTGCTTCAATTTATCTGGTATTATCTTTTGATCATCTCTCTTGGTCCTATATAAATTATCACTTTCTGAAACTTAATTTCTGTGAAGGAATTCTGAACTTGAATGTTGTGGTTTATCATTGTCAATTTCTTTCTATCGAGTTACGTGCATTTATTTAGTATTATTCATTCTAAAAACAGTTGCATTGCCATCCTAGTGTATATTATATTTAAAATATTATTAGATCACCATCCTTTCATTCTCCTTGGGCAATATAATAATGGATAAATATTGATTGTTGGTCCAAAACTAATTCCTACATTATTGCGTTCCACCTGAAATGCTGATTTGTACACATTCTTCTATTAATATGAAAAAAAAGCCTCGAAAAGCAGGTGTTTATTAAAGTTGGAGAAAAAAATAAATTGCTATGAAAATGAATTTTGTGGTTTATTAGCAATCTAATTATATCAATTATTTAGTATTGTTATTGGATCATCTCTCTCAACCCTGTAATATGTGTAAACTATGGATTTTTTAGGCTTAATGTATGTTGGGAATTCTGAATTTGAATGTTGTCGTTTATCACTGTCTATTTCTTCTTAGCTAATGACTTCAATTTATCAAGTATTGTTCCTGGATCACATCTCTTGGTCTTGTGTCACTTTTTGAAATTTAATACCTGTTGTGTAATCCTGAGCGTGAATGTTGTGGTTTATGTAGTATTATTCATTCTAAAAATGGTTGCATTGCCTTTCACCGTTTTAAGTTATATTTAAAATGTAAATAGAACCCCAATCTTTTCTTTTGTCCTTAGCCAAAATAATAATATAAAAAAATTGATTGTTGGTCTATATAAAACTAATTCCTGCATCATTGCATTCCACCTCGAATTCAAATTTTCACACATTCTTCTATTAGTATGAAAAAAAGTGTTGGAAAACTGGTGTGGTTAAAGTTGGTGAAAAACATAAATTGTAATAAAATTGAATGGATTGGGATTCTATTTACATTTTAAACCATGTAAAACCTTATATTTTGAAAAGTGTAAACCATGTAAAACTGTATATTTTTACTTGTGTGATATTTTTACTTGAGAGGAAGAAGATTTTACTTTGAATAGTGTGTTGTGTCTCAAGGATTCTGCATTCTGGTTGCAACAAGCTCTATGGTTGAGAACAATTTCACTTCATCATCTTAGTTATTACCATGAGCCTTGAACAAAAATATTTGATTACAGGCTTTATGTCTTCTCATTCGTTTTTTGTTTTCTATCTTTATTTTTGAAACCAAGAGGTGAAAATTTGAAAAATATTGATTCCATTAACTTTTTACTTCCAACATTGATTTATGTAGGTATGCAAATGTTTGGACTAGCACCATCCTTTTACTTTATAAATTTTTGTGACATGTTAATTTTGTTATGCGCTATGTTCTGTTGTTTTCATAAACTTGACAAAATTGATAGAACGAGCATTTTGGATTAAGGTAATGTTGCACTTTTTTTAATTTTTGGTTCCATGTTTTTTACGTGTACCTAATCTTCTTTTTTGTTCTGTAGGATGGGATTTCAATTATGACTTTTATTTTGTACTGTATTATGCAATTACGAAGGTTTTTCGCTAGCTGAGGTATGTAATTCACTTTTTGTCACGGGTTTGACTTGCACACCTTTTTTTTTTTTGTGAGAAGGTAATGCAGGGAGTTTGTTAATCTTGTATCTTGGAGCATAATTACATTAGAGATTGCATTTCTTCAAGACCTTTATCTCTTAGTATCACCTCTTTCATTTATTAAATTTTAATCTTTTTGTTGGTTTTATGTTTGTATATTGAATGTTGTGTTATGGAATTTGTTTTCTCCACATATATGCATACTTATTTTCTGTCTATCTATGGTGTGATAATCATGGTTTTTGACACTCTCGCCCTTCCTCGTTCCCTACATTTCATCTTTGTCTTTCTCATCATTATCTTCTTGCAACTCCACGTAAAAAATGGTCGCTGCTTAACAAAGTTTGAACATAAGTCAGTTGAAACTTATGGAATAAGCAATATTATTCATCCTCTTTTTGTTTGCTTTTTGATCCTTAATTCTCTTGAATCTCATGGTACCTTAGGGTCACTAAGTAGTTGACCTTTGTACCTTACTTGACCATTCCTAGTAGATTATTGTTACAAAAGTTGATTAAATTTGTTGGTATTCCGTAACCACATAGAAATTTATAATGTACATTTTCTGCATCTAGTTTTCAATCCAAACCCATCCCCAAGTTCACCATGAAAACCTCTACATTACCCTTGTGCTGCATGGGTACATCACTTCGTGTTTGGGTTGTGTATAAAAACGTTTTAGAAAAAGTAACACAACATTGCTAATATTGGGCACTTACATCAACTATGGCCCAATTTTAGTTGACCATAGTTATCCAGAATGCTTTCTAAATTTTCTATTAACTTCAATCAACTGTGGCTTCATCTCCAGTAGACCGAAGTCTTCCAGTAGCCTATTTCCTAGTGTTTTACATGGTTCGTTCCACTTTAAGTTATTAACTTTGCCAAAGTTAATAATCAATTGCAAGAAATGCAATTTCACTTCTATTAAAATATTCTCTATAACACCATGTAATATGGGGTATTACATTTCCAGCTCGAAAACCCACATCATTGTAACACCTTAGAATTGCCTAATACATGCTAAGTTAAGAAAACGTTGAAAAGCTAAAACCATTATGAGTACCCTTCTTGCTCCACTCACTTTCTCTCTCTCCTAGCCATTTTATATTTCTTATTTTATAGGTTGTATAACATAAATAATGATTTCTTAAATGACCAAATTGGCATCTAAAGGGTCTCTTACACATCCTCAAACACTTGGTAAAGTTTTCCACCTAAATCACCTATGCACTGTGCACTCTAATTGCTTTTGTCCCTCAACTTTGAAATTCATACCAGTTATCATTTTTGAACCTTTACATTCTCAGTTATTAACATGCTAAATATTGGTATAAAGATTCATTCAAAGATTGAGCATGCCTTGAGGATTTTTGGTCCTTGAGGATTTTTGGTCCTTGAGAGGGGCTTAAGTATGACCTAATTTTCAATTTACTAAATCCAAACCAAAATACACAAATCTTGGTATATCTAGATCTCCTTATCTGAGATTGCTAACATACTAGGAATTTGCATGTAATTCATTAGGGTCTCAAAAATCAGCTTATTGTCAAACACTGAAAAACTATCAACTAGCCTAAAGAATGGATCTCACAATATGTCCACTATCATAAGCTCAATCAGTGCCCACTCTCGATTGGCCAATAGTTGATCCTCTATACGGTTTATTTTCCACAATTGGCCTTATCGTACAGTTTTACTTGGCTGTCAGCTCCTCTTAAGCTTATTTGATCCTAAACTCTACTTTCCACTAAATAGACAATCGTATTTACATTCTGTTTTCACGATTGACCTTATAGCAAAATTTTAGTTTGATGTCAGCTCCTTTTGGCCTTAGTCAATCATAAACTCAACTTCTCACATGGCTGTTAACTCATGTGGTTTTACATCATCTCTACTTGTTCATACAGACATTTCATAATATCATGCAAGGCCAACCACCAAAGTCACTAACATTTACCTTCACACGACATGACAGAACTTAGCATAACCCAAATCCATGTCTCTGCTACGAAGCTAAAAAGGACTCTCTTACATGAGTGTTGTAACGCCCCGCTTTCCCGAGCGCGTTTATAAATTGGGACAATTCGGGGACAATAAATTTTTTTTCTTTCAAACACTAAAGCTAAACCACATCATTCCTCGAATCCGTCCCAGAATTCTCATACATTAATCTCGAAAGATAATCACTATACATATCAAATGCGGAAGCAATGATCGAAACCTGATATCTTAACAATAATCATAAATCTGTTCTTGCATTTTCATTAGCCATAAGAATATAAATCAACATTTCTCATAACGTTCAGAATCTAAAGTAGCAGAACTTAAATACATGGGCTACATAACATACATTTCATTCTTCATGCACCCTGCTAAGTGCCATTTCATGCCTCATTTATCCTCGAATCTGCTACAATCTCCACCTGGAACGTTTGAATATTCCAGAAACAAAAATCCAAGTTAGATGATGAATTATCTAAGTAAGGGTACAGAAAACATATTTCATGCATGAATGCAATGTCTTTCCTTGTAGGTGTCAACTGCACCTCTCATGCTACCTACCATTTTTGTGGCCCCCTTTTTCAAAGCCGAGGTGTATGGGTGCACCCTTGGTAAAGCAGCGGTGCCAGTTCGTACTCCCTACGGCCTCAAATGCTAGTGATCTATAATATCAACGTGTATTCATGCATTTCATAGTCATGTCATGTATGCAGTATATGTGATGGATACATATCAGGGTATGTCAATATGATGAAAACATTTTCGAGGAACATAAACCACTTACAAACCAAGCATTTTCCATAAAACTAACTTTAATTGGGGAATATCACTTACCTCGATATTCGTGCATTGCCTCAATTTACGTGCCAACCTCAAAATTTGCACAAATCATTTCAACTTAAGCCTCAAAGCATCCTAATCACCATAATTATTTAAATAAACATTAAAATCTATTTTTCCATAATTTCTTACATTTTTTTTAATTTTTTCTCTATTTCTTCCTATTTTTCCTCAATAAATCCAAATTAAATATTTCTAAAATATTTTCTCAAATATTTCATTACGACAATTCATAAAATAATATTCCTGAATTTCTGAAATTTTCTGGAGAATTTTACTTTCCTTGACTTAGCCTTTATAGTTTCCTCGGTTTGCACACCTATCTTGGAAATGCGTGCCCTGGCCACTTTTCTCGCCAAAAACTCTGAAATATTAATAAATCAATATTTCCTATTTTATGAGATTTTTCTTGCATTTTCTCTATTTTTTCTCCATTTTTTTCTTTTCTTCCTTTTTCTTTTCTTTTCTTTTTTCTTTTCTTTCTTCTTCTACTATTCATCATCTCCCTTCTTTGCCCTGCGCGCGCACCACTTGCCTAATTTCCTTTCTCTTTTCATTTATTTTCTTTATTTCTTTCTTCTTTTTCTTTTTCTTCTTCTTCTTCTTCCTCTTTCCCTTCTTTCCCCTACTTCTGCGTGCACAAACCAGCACTTGCGCACTGCCATGGCTGAAACTAGCCAACCCAGGCCACCTTCGTCCGCCCCTGCTACTCGAGCCTTCGGTTGCCTTCGTGCTGCCCGCCATCGCGGTCTGCTCCGCCGTGACCGTTGCCCGCAGCCATGGCCGACCTTTGCATGCGCTGCCATGGCCGCGGCTTGCGGCCATGGTGGCTGTCCACCCATTACAGTTGCTTCCGGCTATCCCTGCGGCTGCCTCCGACCATCGCTAAGAGCTCCCAGCTCCCTCTTGATCTCCCTCAATCTCTCTTTCCTCTCTCGGCCAAGCTTAATGCCGCCTTGCTTCCATCTCCATTCTTGCTTCTTTTCCTCTATTTCTCTCCCTATTTATAGCCAATTTCTAACCCCCTTGCCCATCCCTACCTTGCGTGAAACACACTCTAATTGTTGCCAACACATTGCAAGTCGTGGAGATTACAGAAGGTATGGGATTGACGTGCAAAGCCTTCCAAAATTTGCAGAGGTGGCCATTGCGTGTAAATCCTTTTAACACTTACTTGCAGGAAATGGCATAAAGTATGGAGATACAAATGGTTGGCTGCCATCACTCACCGCACACACAACACGTACATCATATATATCTATATATATATACCCACTTCAATTAATAATTAAAACTCCACCTTACTTGTAAGCTTGCGTGAAGATTACTTAATTGTTATCCATGATTTGGCAGAGGGGAATGGCCATACATACGCCTACATTTATATATATATATATATACACTCGTTATATATCATATTAATATATAAAAAATTACACAATTAAATTTTAATTTTCTCATAATGTCACTTGGGCAACTTCGTAATTTCAATTATACCCTCGAACACTGAATTAAATTGCATTTTAATACAGAAAACGCAAAATTAATAATTCCAAATTTACTCGATAAAGACGATTTCGCCCCAATGTTCTCACTAGGCTGTCGTTTCATCTTGAAACCACTGAAGGGTTGCTTATTACGCAAAATCGGAGCCCCCCTAAGGTTCCATTGATTTTTCGGGAGTCTCCTACAACGATTTGGTTTTACAGCCTAAATGATAGCTGTATTTTAGCTGTATCGAAAACTGTTCCCGATCCGATTTCTTTTGATACCATAAATCCTAACTCAGAACGCACATCGAGACCATATCATTTTCCTTAGATAATTTCACTCCAAGGCATTCCCTGTAGTCGATTCGGTACTTATAATTGTTATCAAGCCAATTCTTCGGTATTCTAAACTTATCGAAATTACGTGACAACCTCATACGAACATGGGGTATTACAAGTGTGATGCATAATTCCTAGTTATCTTACCTCCAAGTTCATCTTAAATTTGAATTTCAAGTGGTTTTGAACCTAACTCTTTTAGCATGGGATTATACATCGCAATGGTCTAAATTTCATTTGTCACTATTGACAATTTTGTTTTTCTCAACAATATTGTTCTTTCATGAACTCTTTCCATCTAGCCTTCACTTGTCTTGCCTTGATCCACCCTTAATACCATGAGTTGGCAGTATCATTGAGATATGCCGGAGCCATGGTGATCCTGTGCACCTCGGGCACATTAAACAACTGAAAGAATCTGTCACATCGACGAATCCACCAACTCGGCTTGGATCCGTCAAACAAAGGAATCTCCAAATGAGGCATAGGAATGGAGACATTAGTGTGAGAATTCAAACCTCTTACTGGTGTTTCGGTGTTCGCCTTTGACGGCTCACTCGGCTTAATGAACCTGTCAGGTCGTGGCAGTATTTCGTGGCCAGAATGGTTGGGATTAGTTGTCAATCGCGGTGGAAATTTAGGCGGCAACCTGAATTGTGGGAGGGTAGAGAGCATATTGAATATGCTATGAATTCTCTACTCATACTGATCGATGGTTTCCTGATGTTTTTCCAATTCCCTCTGCATCGCTTCTCTAGCAGTAGCTTGATCTTCCTAGCCTTGAGCGATCGCCTCGTGAGTTTGGTTCATTCCAAACTCCAGCGCCTCCACACGTGTCTCCATTTGCTTCATACATGTGTCTTCCGCCATTAATTTTGCTCCAAGTACTATCACCTTCACTCACCAAGGTTGTCCCGCTCTGATACCAAATGAGAAATTTCGGATCTGAGACTTATGTAAAATTGGAATTGCAGAATTCAAATTGGAGGGAGAAGGAGAATTTGAAGAGGAGGAGGGAGAATTGAGAAGAAAAGACAGAATTTTGGAGGGAAAGATTTATGTTCTATTCATTTGCATAAATCCCATCCTCTGCGCCTCTCTTCCTTTTATAGGCAGCCTCATGGTTGTAACCTCCATGTACAAGTGGTTATAGCTGTAACCAATTAGTACAGCTATGGCTTATTACAATACTAGGCTAATTACTATCTTACCCCTCTAACTACTAACTACATTCATGCCCTTGCCTGCCCTTTAGGGTCGTGACATTACATTAACATGCAATTTCTCAATATAGTGACTAGCCTATGGCCTAATGGAAACCTCAGTTCACTGCCTTCCTAGGAAATATCATGTTGACTTGGCGTCACGTGGCTGTAGGTGCAAGCACGAAATAACCATAATATGTATGAAATAATAGTATGAAAAACAATGCAATGCATATGACAGCATGCAGTGTGCAGCATGCAATTTAAGGGCTGGTTTGGTAACCTTTTAGGCTTGTTGCTTCAATTTGTTCAACAAGAGTATAGAATCCAACTTTAATTCTATGCTTAGCACAATGATGTTTATAAGTTCCTTACTGACCCCTAATTTGTTCAGCTTTCACACTGGTCCTTTGAACTAAAGGCAAGCTGAAACTCAATTAAGATTCTTTCTCTCTCTCTCTCTGTTTTTTTCTCAAGCAGCCACACCCATTCATAAGGCTATTTGGCTATATATAGAGGAAAAAAAGCAACCAGCATAACATTGCTTTATCCTTTCCAGCTTAAATTTTCACAAGAGAAAAGAACGATATATAGCATAAAACAATTAGCAGCACTCAATTATGCATAATTACACAAAGAGCTGCTTAGCACTAAAAGCCAATGCCACAAAGAGATGAATATAATACTGATTTCTTCTTGTGCCTTACACAATCCCAAGGCTGGTGAGAGACTCTGATTAAGTTGCTTATTTTCAACTTCTTCTTGTTGGATCCTTGAATTTGTCACTAAGATATGCCTCAGCTCAAGAATTTTAGCTCAAACCAAGGTGACATCAGTGCAGCCTACACACACTGTTGACAGTTCATCAAAACAGTCCACATTTTCCTTCAAGCTGTTGGCAATTTTACTTTCCCATCTTCAGCTTCCTTGCATCATCCTATTGTCAATTCTTCTCCTAGGCAACTTAGTCTCAACCATTTTTATGGCTGTTCATCTTCTATTCACATAGTCTTGCGGACACACTGAGGGCATAGAGTGTCACACTATGACTTGCTTATTTGTGGACAATTCATGAGACATTACAATTATGAACTTTTTTGTTCAGTTCTTAAGTATATTGGTTTTGATATTGGGGATAGGTACATAGTTGAATTTTGTTTGCATTATTGGTCTAACTATTGGAATGCTTTTATTGATCTTTTTAAGTTTGGGAGGGCTGAAGATGTGATTTTTAGTGGGTGGTTTGAGTTATCCTTTAATGGTATTATATGGTCTCCAAGTGTTACGTGGAATTTGTGTGATCAGAAAATTTACTTGTCACGACCAGTTATTTATTTTTATTTCTATTTTTACTTATTTTGCTGAAGTAGTTAGTTATTGCTTTTATTATCTGATTATTCTTAGTAATAGAGTAGTGGGGAGGTAGTGGAGTAATTAAAGGAGCAGTTACTAGTAGTGGAGGAGTGGTAACTACTCTATGGAATTGTGGGCTGCTTATATATAACAGCCATAACCCTTATGGCCGGATGTCAATGTATGAATTATGAAGAATTTATTAAAGTCTCTCATTTTCCCCTATTGTTCTCTATGATTCCCCTCTCAATTCTATCAGATTTCTCCCCCATTTCTCTCGATTTTTCCCTATTTTCTGTCAGTCTCCCTCATTCAATTTGTTCTACATAATATTTTGTTTGTTTCCCCTTCAATTCTTACTATTTCTCCCTCAATTTCTAGTTTTATCTCCAAAGAAAACAACAGTTAGGGTTAGGATCCTGATAGTCTTAGAGTTGTGCATTTTTCCATAAGTTCCCCCGTCATTGTTTGTTGATATTTTTTTTTCCTTTTTTTTTTTGGGGGGGGGGGGGGGGAGGTGTTGAGCAATGGTTATTCACCTTGTGGTGCAATGGTTCCATCTACATTAATATTTTGTCCTATTTGGGTTAGGATTGGTCCTCTAAGGTTGTCTATCTCCTCCTTTCATGATGTGGAGTGTATAGAGAAAGAAATCTTATAGCTTGTGAAAAGATTTAGGTTGAAGAGCACTGTTCTCATTTTTCTTCAATCTTGGGCAGGGGTTGAGTGTTGTTTCTTGCAATTTCCTTTTTGTTGCTGTTGAATGATTTTTCTCAGTTTATGATAAATGTCAGTGTAATTCATAGTGCTCAGGTAACTCTTTGTTGGACCTTTTACAGCCTAGCTTGATTGATACTGTTGCATTTAAAAATGATTTAGTTGTGGCCATCATATTTGAATAGTTTGTGAAATGGTTAGGCTTGCATTACTAGTTAATAGTTAGTTTTCAGTCACCATTACTCCTAGCTAACTATTGTATTAACCGTTTTCTTATTTGTTCTCATTGTGTACACGGGCTGGTCTCCAACTTTTTTCATTAAAGTGATTATTTTTCTTAGTGGAAATGGAATTTGTCTACTTGTTACTTCTGAGGAACCTTGCCACTTTGTTGATAGTTTCTATACATTTATAATTTTGAGCATGGAAGGATACGCATAGCTTGAGTTCCATTACATATCAATTTTGCATCACAAGCTTCATGGCGTGCATAATAGAATTGTCTTGTTTTGTTTTTTTATTTAAAATTCCAGCATAAATGATCTGAATTTTGGTCATATTTTCATTCTAATTTGACCGTCTTGGGCTGTTCCTATTTCTTGAATCTCTATGTTTTCCTCACCCTATCTCTTAGTTTCCTTCTCTTTCAATGTCAACCCTTGAGGAAGAGGCTTGAGTTCGACTATTTAAGAAGAGAAAGAGAGAGAGATCGGAGAGAGAATTTGGGAGGGAAAGTGAGAGAAGAGATTAGAGAGAAAATTAGTGGAAAAGAATTCAATTCTCATTCCACAATGAATTCCCATCCTCCTGCATAATAGCCTTATGTAGGCTGTTCCTCATGGTTTACACCCACCCGAGGGTATTATGGTAAAGCTTCTAACATAATCAGTTAGCTCCCTCCAATTCTACAATTGAAAATTTAAAATGCAATTGAAAATTACAAAACAACCCATGGGGTCGTGACATTCTCCCCCTTTCAATTACATTCTTATCCCTAAGAATCCTTCACAGTAGGCCAGCCACTTATGGGAATCTTGTCAGCAACTCGGGTAGGTACTCCCATGTAGTATGGTCTGGTTGTAATTACGACCGTTGGACAAGAACTTGTGTTAGGGGTGTTGCTCCTTGATAGACCACCCTCTTATCTTGGATGGCCTGCGACTAGGGTTTCTTCGAGCTTATCTTTTGCTGTCGATAGTTGGCTAATGGTGGCCTTTGGGTCAAGGGATTTCTTGAGAAGTGACACGTGAAACACCGGGTGCATGTTGATTCCTTCAGGTAACCTTAACTTGTAGGCTACTTTTCCCACTCTAGCTTCAATGACATAGGGCCCAAAGTACTTGGGACTGAGCTTTGATGCCGGTGTGGAAGTGAATGGTTGCTGCGAAGACCTTCTAACCTTAAGGAACACCTTGTCCCCAATCTCAAAAGTCCTGTCACTTCTCCTCTTGTCCGTTGTTTGTTTCATCCTGTTTTGAGCACCAACTACTTCCTTCTTTAGAACAGAGAGCATATCCTTCCTTTGTTGTAAGTACTGCTCCACTATTGCTAGGCTAAAAGAAGTGCTAGCTATAGTCGATAGTTGAGGGGGTTTGTATCCAAACACAGCCAAGAAAGGACTTCTCTTGATGGCACAATGAAAACAAGAGTTGTACCACCACTGGGCTAGCAGCAACCATCAGTTCCAACTCTTGGGCCTTGTAAAACATATGCACATTAGGTATGATTCGAGGCATTGGTTGACCTTCTCCGTTTGACCATCGATTTGAGGGTGGTAGGCAGACAGCTGTAACCCAACTCCCAATTTCTTGAACAATTCTTGTCAGAAATTATTGGTGAATATTTTATCCCTGTTCGATACTATTGTCTTAGAGACCTTGTGTAGCTTTACCACTGAATCCAAGAAAATCCTATCCACCTATTATGCTGAGAAGGGGTGCACGAGGCTGATGAAATGCCTAAATTTTGTTAGTGTTGAAGTTTGCCTAGAGTTTTTGATGCGATAGAAGATCAGTATGTTGAAGTCTATCGGCTGGAAATTTTAGATCAATTAGGGCTTTTAAGTATAAGTGTAATTATTTTGTAATTTGGAGGGCCTAATTGTAATTTCCCATAGTAGTTAGTTATCTTGGGAATCTCGCCTTTTCTATTTATAGGAGGGCAAGGTGGGCAGTCGAGATCACTTGAAGAGAGAGCTTCTCTTTGTCTATGTTCGAGTGAGGAGTTCCGTTCTTGAGAAAGAAAGAGAGGCAGTTTAGTCTTGTGTATTTCTTGGGAGAATGTGTGCTTGTACTCGGGGAGATAGATGAGTGTTTAGAAGCTTGGTGTACTGATCTTTATTATCCTAATAAAGGTTGTTTGAAGTGGGTGTTGATTGCTGGATATAGGTTTGCGTAAAGGCATTCCGAACCAGGGTATATCTGGTCTTTTCTGGTTTTGTTTTATCTTTTCTAATTCTGTTTTCGTTGCTGGTTTTTTGTGTGGTTTACTGTTTCTGCGAGTTGCTTTGAATTCGTGAGGGAATTCTCTTTGTTTGGCTTCGGGTAATCAGTCCTAAATATCAACAGTTAGTCTGTCCACATCCACTAGGATCACGTCTTTGCCTTTGGATTTTGGTAACCCTTCCACAAGATCCATAGATATACCTTCCCATGCCTATTCTGGAACCTCTAAAGGCTGCAACATGCTTGGGTATGGCACTTGCTCGTGCTTACATCTTTGGCACGTCTCGCATGCCAACACAAATTCTACAAGGTCTTGCTTTTGTTTTGGCCAAAAGAACAATTGTTTGACCTTGTGGTAGGTAGCCCTAATCTCGGAATGACCCCCTAAAGGTGATTAATGTAGTGACCGCAATATCTTTTCTTTCAACCCTTTATCATCTCCCACCACCAGTCTACCCTGAAATCTGATGAGGCCGTTGGACAGTGAATAACCTTTCTCGTTTGTAGTTTATACTGCCAATTTGGTTAAGAGTTCTTTCACCCACTTAGTATTCTCGTTACTTTGCACCACTTCTTTTATCTACTCTGGCACCACGGCTGTGATAGCGTGGCATTGGCCTTTCTTGTCTCTATCCTCCCTTCTGGATAGGTATATTTTCCTTCCCATTGCGGTAGAGTATGGTATAATCCAGCCCCATGAGCTTGGATACCCCCTTCTTTTGTAGCTGGGACTGTAATCTTTGCTGGGACAGAAATCTGATACTCTCATGATCTGTTTTAATCATAAAAGGGTCACCTTCTAAATAATGCCTCCATTTGTCTATGGCCTTCAGTACTGCTAGTTGCTCCTTCTTATACACACTCCACCCCAAATGCTTAGGTCCCAACGCCTGACTTGTAATACCCCAAGAGCCGAGAAAAGAGTAGTATATGTCGAGGATAAGTAAGGAAAGAAACAACACCAGCTGGATACCTTTTGGGCTGAATGTAGGCAAAGAACTCCCGGATTAAGCGTGCTTGAGCTGGAGAAGCTCAAGGATGGGTGACCCCTTTGGAAGTTCACGTAGGCCCATCAGGTTACATTGTTTCGGTCATTCCTATCGCTTGATGCGGGATATTACATGACTGATGTAGGCAATAGGTTTTCCCTCCTGCATTAGTACAACCCCTATTCCTTTGTCACAAGCATCCATCTCTACTATGAATTGTTTGGAGATATCGAGTAGAGCCAATATTGGTTCTTTGGTCATTGCTTTTTTGAGAGTCAGGACAGTTGCTTTTGCTTGGGGATTCCAATGGAACCCATCTTTCTTCAATAGATTTGTCAAAGGCTGCTAATTACCCCATAGTGCCTTATAAATTTTTGATAATAGCCTATTAATCCCAAGAATCTCCTTAGTTTTCTTACAGATCCTAGCCTTGGCTACTCCACCATTGTTGTGACCTTGCTGGGGTCTATTTTAACCCCTTTCTCTGATATAATGTGCCCCAAATACCCCACCTCATTCCTGGCAGAAATACACTTAGATAGCTTGGCATACAATTGGTTTGATCTAAGGATTTCAAATGTGGTTTGAAGGTAGGTTAGGTGTTGTTCCAGGTTTGGGCTATAGATGAGTATATTGTCAAAAAACACTAGGATAAACTTTTGAAGATAGGGAGTAAAAACCTGGCTCATGAGTGCTTGAAAGGTAGCGAGAGCATTAGTAAGACCGGAAGGCATGATTACAAATTCATGTAGACCTTGGTGGATTCAAAAGGTTGCTTTGGGGATATTGATGGGTTTCATCCGAATTTGATGGTATCCGGATCGAAGGTCTAGCTTAGAGAATTTTGGCTCATGCCAACTCATCCAACAGGTCATCTATAAGGGGAATAGGAAATTTGTTCTTGATGGTGTGATGATTGAGTTGACGATAGTCGCTACAAAATCTCCTTGAGTCATCCTTCTTTTTAACCAATAGCACGGGTGATGCGAAAGAGCTTTGGCTGGGTTGTATAAAGGAAGTAGCTAACATGTTGGAAATTTGTTTTTCAATCTCAGCCTTTTGGGTGGGTGAATAACGATTTGGTTGAATGTTTACTGGTGTAGTTTGAGGTTTGAGGGGAATGACATGGTCCAAAGGTCTTTTGGGTGTTAGAGAATTAGGCTCATTGAACAAGTCCTTATATCTTTCCAAAAGTAAGTTCAAGCTATCTATGGTAGTTACTTGGGAATAGGTTGAGTAGCATTCTCCCTTCTCACGTCGTTAAGGCTTCATTTCTTCATCAGATTCTTCCCTTTCTATAGCTTGGATTGAGTATAACTGTGTGATTTGTCCCCATGTCTTCTGAAACAACTTTTTCAATTTACTTCCCTTAATCATCTTGCACTGTCCTTGTTCCAGGCTGAGTTTTAATCTCCTTCATTCCATTTCTACCGTTACCTCCAACTTGTTGAAATCAAAGGTAAGTGGAATGACAACTCTCATCCAATCCACGCCCAGGACTATATTGCATCTTCCCAGCTCTGATATTCTGAACTCATAGCCATGCATCACCCATTTGAAGTCCACACACTTACAATGGCTGTACATCTTTTGCCCATTGGCTACGGTCACTGATAATGGGGTGGTGTGCGTCATTTGGCATTTTAGTTCGTGGGCAGTAGCTTTGTTCAAGAAGCTATGAGTACTACCACTATCGATCAACACCATTAGCTTCTTATGTCTTACCTGCCGAACCTTCATCTTTTCTATAGGGCCACCTTTAAGAGCATGAAAGGAAATTTCTCCTCCTTTTTTCCCTTGATCGTTTGCATAATCATCCTTTGCCTCTTTATCTTTTTCTTCTTGTTCTTCTTCCCCTTGGGTTTCCTCTTCCTTTCTTTCTGCTCCTTCCATGTTAAGCATGTGCCTCCTACACTGATGGTTAGGTCCGTATTTGTCACCACATTGAAACATAATCCCAACATTCTCCTTTGTTCCATTGTTGGAACTCTGTTAGTCGTGGTACTAGGACCCATTTTTACTCCTCCCGTAGGCACAGGCATCAATCCCTTAGTGTTGCCCCTTGTTAGGTATCCAGCCACCGGCATTGGCCTCGGTGTTGATCTATTCCTCTTATATCTGGCCTCTAGAGTTAATTCTTACAACCTGACCTTATTCGCTGCTTCCCTCTCAGTGACCGATAGGAACATTTTTACCGTGGACCTTAGCTCGTCTTTTAGACCACTAATGAAACTCGAGACAAAATATTGGTCTGTGAGAGTGGGTTGAGCACTCCACATCAATGCCCCCAGCTCCATGAATTTTTCCTGATGCTCCGTGACCGTCCCTTCTTGCTTGAGTTTGTTGAATTCCTCAATGACATCGGTCATGTTCTTTTCTCTAAACCTCACACACAACTCTTCTGCAAAGTTAATCCATCTCGCCCCCATACCCTTGGATTTGGACCACCCTCGGTACCGTCTATCAACCATATCATTAAGATATGCCGTAGCTATGGTTATCCTCTGATTCTCGGGTATGTAATATAATTGAAAATACCTCTCACATCTTCGGATCCACCAACGTAGTTTGGATCCTTCAAAACGAGGTATGTCTAGCCTTGGTAGATGACCTTGGCTAGATCTAGAGGAATTCAACACTCATACCTGATCACGTGTCTCTTCGAATTGTGGTTCTCCCGCCTCCGAAACTTCCTATGGTCTCAGCAATATGCCAGGTCCCGATGATCCCATCTTCGGCTCTTCTCGGGGAGGAAACTCCGGTGGCAACAGGAATTGAGGTAATGCAGATAGCATCTGCTGATCCATAGTCTCCCTCTGCCTGGCCAATTCCCTTAGAACTCCATCATTAGATGCTGCGATATCCTCTTGCAGCTCTTCCCAAATCGATCGTATTTTTTCTCTGCTCTGTGTAACCACCTCCTGCGTTTGAGTGAGAATTAGCTCCCTCCAATTCTACAACTGAAAATTTAAAATGCAATTGAAAATTACAAACAACCCATGGGGTCGTGGCATTCAATTCACAAACTTGGATATATACTTTTTTGGGATCAAATACGGTATAAGTGTGATTTTTGACAAGGGCTTGAAGAAACCCCTTTATACTTGTGTGCGATATGTTTGTTTGCTTGTTAGTATATGGAGCATGCCATTTTTCTACACTAATTTGAGAAGTTTGAGTGGATGAGGCAATTCTATTGTTGTTTGGTAATGTATTCATGAAAAAAGCACAACTCTCAATTGCTAAATTATAAATTTTAATAAAGATGGTTGCAGTTATCTTTTGTTAAAATCTTTTACATAGCTAACTTTGTCTTCCGCAACTCCTAGGCCACTACCCACAAATTCTTCCCCCCTTTTGAAAATGTATTTTTCTTATTTTTAGCTTTTCTTGAATGAATGCTGCACTGGACTAGTCACAGAAGTAGTTGTTTTGTTTTCCCTAAATTGTTTCTTACAATGAAATGTATTTCAAATGCCACATAAGCACAGGTATTACGTCAACCCTTACCTATTTACCCTAGTGACAAATAAATTCACTGAACTTACCCAAGCAAATGTTGGGTTATGTATGCTATTTGCAGATGACATTTTGTTTTCGTATGAGACAAAAGAAGGCATGAATACTCAACTTGATATAAATGAATACTTTAGAGTCTAAAGGTTAATAGAGTGAAATGCATAAAGACCTCCTAGGGATAAGAGACATAAGGCTAAAGAGAGAGCCCAAAAGGGATCTTTTGTGTATAATCCTACACAATCTCAAAAATGGACAAATTCATTTTCCTAGGAATACATACAAGACGTGTCACTACAACAAGGATAGTGGTAACCCTGCTATTAATTACTTCGTTTGTAAGTTTTAGTAAAAATATATGTCAATGATGTTATGATAAAACTGGAAGATCAAGTCAATATCAAGAAAAGACAAGTCTAGATTTCTTGGATCAATTACCCAAAATGATAAAGAGATTAATGAGAATGTTACTCATAGAATTAAGGTGGATGGTCAAAATGCAAAATTGCTTTCGGATATGGTAGTAAGATTTTATTACAGCTAAAAAAAAGAATTTACAAGATGATTATAAGATTAGCTTTCTTCTATAGCATAGAATTTTAGCTAATTAAGTACCAACATACAAAAAGGAATAAATTAGGAATTATGTTATTTGTAAAAAGATTGAAATGACACCTCCTATTATATCTAAGATCTGTGAGACTGTGACATGATTAACATGGTTTGACTATATAAAATAAAGACTAGTCGTGGCTTCTATGAGGAGTGTGATTGAGATTGAACAAGTGGTTAGTAAAAGAGGTAGAAGAAGACCAAAAAAAACTTGGTGGATGATATTTAGTTATAGTCTTACTTTTAAGGGTCTTATAAAAGATGAGACCATAGATAGAAATTAATGAAGAGCTAGAATTTGTAGTTGACTCCATAAAGTGGGAAAAGGGCTTGTTGTTTTTATTTTGGGAGTGTGGTAGGGGTTAAGAGTATATTTGGAGATGCAAAGCACCGAAAATGAAGTCAATTGCATTTGTTGCTAACTATTAACTTTGGGCTTATCCAAGTAATAGTATTTTTGGTTGTGATATAGAAACTTCTTAGTTTTTAAGCCATGAATAGAGTTTTGCAACACATAATTCTATTTCTATTGTAATACCCTAAGTCATTGTGAATAAATTTATTTATTAGTATATAGTTTAATTATAATGGTGTGTTATAATCATAGTTAAATGCATTGCATATAGTTTAAAATAAATAATAATAATATATCAGATATTGTTGAAATTTAATAAGGTATATAGAAAAAATATCAGAAATGGGTATATGTATACGTATGTATATATGTATGATATAAAGGTGTATATTTATATATCTGTATATATATATATATAATCACTGAAAATCTAGAGCAGGCGCATGGCCAGAGCATGGCCGCGCCTGGAGGCCATTCCGACGTCCTTGAGAGCATTTACAATCGGCCACTAGAGGTAAGGGGAGCTTTAAATGCTCCCAAGGACGTCGGAATGGCCTCCAGGACGCGTGGCCATCCATGATAGGGCAAGTCATATCGGATTTTGGCTATAAATAGCCGAGTTTGCGCAAGGCCTTCATCAGATTTCTTTTGTTTCATAGATTGCTCGATTTGGGTAGTGTTTGAGAGCTTCGTGAGTAGGGTTTTGATCCTCAAGGCGTGGGCAAATTTCCTGGTGATTTTGGTGGCCAACGGAGCAAAGGAAGCGGTGGAACAAAGCTTCGCCGAAAAATCACAAGTCACCAGAGCCGAGGCTTTAAACGCAAAAATCGAGGTATTCTACTATGTTTTTCGCAAATTTAAGGCTATTTTTAGAATCAGGAGGTCGAATATAGGGGGGAGGCAAGCTTCTTTTGAAGCTTTAGCGGGCAGCGTCGCCGGCGGCGAGAAGGCCATTGGAGAAGACGATGTAGTCGAGCGCGTGGCTACATGCGCCCGCGAGTGGGAAGAAGGCGCGTGCCTTCCACGAGCCCGCCAGAGAAATAAAAAGAAAAGAAAATAAATAAAGAAAAATAAAATCTTGAAAAAATTTCCATTAAATCTGGAATTTTGTTTATGTCTTATTTTGTGAAAAATATTATGGAAAATGCTAAATTTAGTATTTATTTAGGTAATTTTTCTATTATGGAAATAAGAAAAAAATAGGAATTTAATTTGAAAAATTTCAAGAAAATTCCAGAATGCTAGAAATATTATTTAAGGAATATTAGTAAAGAGAAATTGGGTAATATAAAAGTCTAGATAATTATCATGTAATTTTGAAGAAATAAGGCTTAAAATAAAGAGAAATTATAGAAAATATGAAAATTAGTAAAGTAATATTCTGAAAAAAAAAAAAAAATTTAATGTTTTAGGAGTCCTTGAGGGCAAGAGGAGTGAGAAATAGCTGCTCGACACGGTTTTCGAGGCTAACACGCTTTTCGAGACAATTTAGCTGTAAGTGTACCGATTTAAGCTTAGTACGGTTATAAATGTTTATCTTCGAGAATGCTTTTATCATATTGACATACACTGATATGTACACCATCATGTAGACTGCATACATGACATGACTATGAAATTCATACATACACGTTGGTATCATTGATCGTTCGCATTGAGGCCGTAAGGAGTACGAACTGGCACCGCTGTCGTACCAAGGGTGCACCCACACACCCCGGCTTCGAAAGAGGTGGCCGCAAAAATGGTAGGTAGCATGAGGGATGCAGTTGACACCTACGAGGTAAGACATTACATACACACATGATATAACATTATGTACCCTTACTTAGATGGTTCATCATCTAACTTGAGTTTCGCCCTTGGAACATTCGATGTTCCAGTCGAGATTTGCAGCAATGATACAGAGGTTGAGGATGTGTAGTGAGGTGAGACGTCAAGAAACGAGTAAATGTGCCTTGTTATGATTGGTTCAAGAATTGTGTATGTTTCGATTTATTTTCAGAAACTTATGTACCAACTTTGTAATAAATGTTATATTCAGATATTATGTAAGCCATGAGCAGGTTTGATTCAGCTTCCGCTTTGTATTTATTTCTAGTGTAAATATTTCGTCAAGCACTAGATAGGTCTTAGGGAATTTCGAGAATAATGAAAAAAAAAAATTAAGATCCAAATTTCCTAAACATAGTACGCTCGAGAAGGTGGGCTGTTACATCTATTACCTTGAGGATATGTCACTTTCCAATAATTTAATCAATTCTAATATTGAACAATTGCCAATGATAAATTGTCCAACCCCTTGATGTATCATGGGCTATATCAAATAAAGGCCTCATATTTTTCTCTCTCAAAAAGAGCCTACATATATTATAGATACTAAAGGCCTCATATTCGTATCTCCCAAAAAGAACCTGCATATATTATAGATATTATAGGGATAAATTTTTGAAAGTGAATCCCAAGTTGTTATCTCGTAAAACATTAATACTTAAACGTGTGATGCCTTGGCTCCCTAAAAGAGAAGGGTCTCTTCTCTCTCTATTTTGTGGTTTGCCTACTCTTGCAGGGGGTTCTAAACTTTGTTGGTGTCTTCAATCTTGGACTTTGCCTCTCTTTTCATGGGTGTGGAACAATTAGCTAATAAAATGTTTGTGTCAGAATTGAATTTTGATGGGAAATTCTCCTTAAATTGAGGAGAATTGGGAAATTAAGGGGGAAGAATAGAGAGAAAAGAGGGGGAAATGAGAGTTAAAGAGAGAAGAAAAGGCGGGAGAGAGATTTTGTATTGATAATTCTTTGAATGGTTTTAGAGCAGTATCAGTGTGCTTTATTTAGAGATCTGACTTCCATAATAGGCTCCAATGGCCACTTGATCAACAATTATAATGTAGTTTGAATTTGAAAATTAGGCCTAATTGCTCAACTAATATTCTCGGCTATTCAAACAACCAAGTAATTACAATTCACTGAGCTATTTCAACTGCAATCCGTGACAGTGTTGTTGACAACTATAGTGACAATATTCTTCTGTCATGATCCCAGGGTTTGCTCAGGGTCTTGATAGGAAATTGGAAGAATTCGAGGGAATTAGAACAAAAAGTAAGGTGGGGAAATCCGAAGAAGTGAGGGAGATATCAGAAGAATAGGAGAAGATATTTAGATAGAACAATAATAGAGGGAGAGATTAAAGAGAAATTATAGAGAGATCGAGTAAGAATTGATGAGAGAAAGAATAAATTTTATTGATCATTCAACTATATGACATTCTCTATCTATTCTACCCTACTTATAAGCTACAACAACAAATTACAATCACTACAACAACAATGCACGACCTACAACAACACATATACTACATAATTACGATTATATCCTTGGGGATCTTGGGGTCTTGACAATTCCCCCCTCTTTGTGTATTTCACTTTTTACCTACTTTTGTTTTGGCCAAGGAGCATGAATTGTAGTGGCTAGTCATTGTAAGTTCATTGGGGACAATATATAAACATTGATTGTTGGTCCATATAACTAATTCTTGTATCATTGCATTCCATCTAGAATGGCAATCTGCACACATTCCTCTATTAATATGAAAACAAGTGCTGAAAAACAGGTGTGGATTGAAGTTGGTGAAAAAATAAATTGTTATGAATGTGAATTTTGTGATTTATTCAATTACGTCAATTATTTAGTATTGTTATTGGATCATCTCTCTGTCCTGTAATATCTGTAAACCATGGCTTTTTGAAACTTCATGCTAAATTTGAATGTTGTGGTTTATAATTATTGATTTCTTTTTAGTTAATCACTTCAATTTATCCAGTATTGTTCTTGGATGACATCTCTTAGTTTTGTGTAAATCATCAATTTCAGAACCTTAATATTCATTTGGTAATCCTGAATCTGAGTGTTGTGGATTATCAATGTCAATTTCTATTTGTCAAGTTAAATCCATTTATTTAGTATTATTCATTCTAAAAATGGTTGCATTGCCTTCTCTGCTTAAGTTATATTTAGAATTTTATGATTTATCAATAATCAATAATCTAATTAAATCAATTATTTAATATTGTTGTTAGATCATCTCTTTCTACCCTCTAATATGTATAAACCTTGCCTGTTTGAGACTTAATGTTTGTTGACAATTCTGAATTCAAACTTGTGGTTTATCACTGCCTATTACTTTTTAGCTAATGACTTGATCTAGTATTGTTCTTAGATAACATCTTTTTGTCTTGAGTAAATCATCAATTTTTGAAACTTAATGTTTGTTCGATAATCCGGAAGCTGAATGTTGTTTATTAATGTCAATTTCTATTTATCTAATTACATCTAATTATTTAGTTTTATTCATTTTAAAAATAGTTGCATTGCCTTCCATGCTTAAGTTATATTTAATATATTATTACTAGAACTAATATCCTTTCATGGTCCTCGACCAAAATGATAATAGAAAAAGTTTGATTGTTTGTCCATACAAGTAATTCCTACATCATTACATTCCACCTTGAATTCTAGTTTTCACACATTCTTCATTTAGTATGAAAAAAATGTTGAAAACTCAGTGTGGACTAAAGTTGGTGATAGAAATAAATTGTTGTAAAAGTGAATTTGTAGTTTATCAACAATATAATTAGATCAATTATATCAATTTTAGTATTATTGTTGTTGGATCATCGCTCTTTGCCCTGTAATATGTGTAAATCGTCATTTTTTGAACCTTAATGTTCTAGGGAATTCTAAACTTGAATTTTGAACCTTAATATCTTTTTAGCTAATCACTTCAATTTAGCCAGCATTGTTCTTCGATCATCTCTCTTGTTCTTTTGTAAATCATCACTTAATGAAATTTAATGCTTTTGGTAAAATTTTGAACCTGAATGTTATGATTTATTAATGTGAATTTATTTTTATCTAGATACATTCATTTATGTAGTGTTATTTGTTATAAAAAATGGTTGCATTGCCTTTTCTGTATAAGTTATATTTAAAATATTACTAGAACTGCAATCCTTTCTCGTTCCTTAGCCAAAATAATAATCGATCAAAAATTGAAAAATAAGTACAATCCACCAAAATGTAGTGAAAATATTTTACGCGGATAACACCAAAAAGAAAAATAGTTGTAGAAGATTTTGTCTAGAAATACCTGGGTCCTTGAGAAAATAAGAACGAAGAGCTACCTCCCTGTGTAGGATAGGAGCTCTCTCATTTTCCAAGTATTCAGTCCTGAGAACCTGCCCATTGATGTAAAAAGCAATCATGACCCAATTAGTTTAAAATGGAACGACTATTTTAACATCATAGTTGAAATAATAGGACATAAAAAAATAAAAAAGGAAATGAATACAAAGGGAATAAAAGGTAAAAGATCACTACAGTGATAACTAAAAGCGTTGAAACTGCATGTAGACCACCAAAGAACAATCCAAGTACTTTATGTAGTCGAAATATTCATAAAAATATATTGCTCTAAGAAGAGAACAAAAAGGCGAAAATCTAGTCACTCCCATGGCCGAAAATCTTCGTGCTCGACATGGCTCGCGTGGCATGACCACAGGGTTCAAGCCTCGGGTTACCGGCAAGGAGAGAACAAAAAGGCGACCGGCGATGAAGGAAGGCGGAGGCAACTTTTTAGGATGTAAAACCCAATGGCTTGAGGGTTAAAGATGATGGGTTTCTTTTGTTGGTGTGTCCAACACTGGACACATCAGCACGCCAGCTAAGCACCACGTATGTTGGAGCACACGCTTATCCGCTTGGGGACAAAATTGAAATCAAAGTTTAAATTTGATGACCAAATTGAACTAAATGTCAAAACTGGATAAAATTCAAAAATGACCCTAAGTATCGAATAAAATAGTCTATTCGGCTTAAAAATATATTCCTCTAAGAAAGAGGAAGACAGGGAGAGTAATGCATAATGAAACTCACCTCTTTAAAATAAACTTTAGCATCTCATCAACTTTCTCATAAGAGCGTAAAATCTCATACTTCACCTGAGGAAAACATCTTACAATCAGTATAACGCTAAAAATTTCGTACATAAAAATTGTGCACTTCATAAAAAAATCAATGACGGTAAGTAATGATGAAACATAAGTACTCGATCAACAATTCAATAATATTGAAATGCTCAAATACTTAAAAGAAGATTAATAAAATGAAGTGGTTTTACAACTATTCAAACCTTAGTAGTTAAGCATCATCTACTTGCACAATCGAGTTCCACCACTAGTTTGCAGTAATCATATTTCCTAATCCCCTTATGCATTCATTTTTTCATATTCTATTTTCAAATAGCTTACTTTATGAGGATAGATTGTTAAACGTGCAAGTAAGACTTGATGTAACCTGGTGGATGGCGTGAATAAACAGGTTCTTCCTCAACCGAGGACAACCCTTCCCTAGTAGAAGAAAATAACTATGCCTGAAGTGTTAGGGAAACTGAGCTACAAAAGAAAAAAGAAACAGGTCACAATTTCTTGGGATGAGATCATAATCAAGTCTAAGTGGCTTGAAATTAAAGGGCAATTCCAATTGCTTAAAAAGAACCCATTCATAAAGCCAGACGTTAGGCAACAAAAAAACCCCAAGGGTTTTTCCATTAAAGAATCATTTGATCCACCCTCGACAAATAAGTACAAAAATACCATACTTGGGTCACTAAGAAAGTAAGAACGAAGAGCTACTTCCCTGTATAGGATATGAGCTCTCTCATTTCCCAAGTATTCAGTCCTGAGAACCTATCCATTGATGTAAAAAGCTATCATGACCCAATTAGTTTAAAATGGCACGACTATTTTAACATCATAATTGAAAAAGCAAGAAATAAAAAAGAAAAAAGGAAAGGAATAAAAAGGGAATAAAATGTAAAAGATCACTACATAAATCTCGTACTTCACCTGAGCAAAACATCTTACAATCACTATAATGGCAAAAGTTCCCTACATAAAAATTGTGCACTTGATAAAAAAATAAATGACAGTATGTAATGATGAAACATAAGTACTTAATCAACAATTTAGTAAAATTGAAATGCTAAGAAAGTAAGAAGAAAGTGTTACTTGTCTGTGTAGTACAGAGGCACTCTCATTTCCCAACCATTCAGTCCGAAGAACATGCCCACTAATGTAAAAAGCTATCATGACCCAATTTGTATCTTCTAATACAAATTGAAAATTACAGTTAATGTCATGGATTTTTCCAAGAATACCACATGCATAATTATAGTATAAGTAGTAATCCAAAATCACATGAAAGAAAGAAAGAAAATAGTAACACATAAATTGACACATGATTCTTTTGGAAAATCATAAACTGATGCAAATATAAAATCACATGAAGCATTATTACATGCAAATCTAAAATCACATGAACCTTTGAGAAGGTGGTGCCTAGGTTGTGACAAGTGGTATTAGAGTTTACCTGCTAGTCTGGCGATGGCGGGGGCCATGCAGTGGGGACACTGCACATCCCAGGAGGGGGATGGGGAGTGTGTTATTGTAACGTGCCAAATCACACATCGGTCCGTTAGGGGGGAGATCCTAAGTATATTAGTTTGCGCTAGGCAACAACCTTTTGAAGGTGGCTTCCTAGGCTGTGACACAAAAACTATCAAATTTTCTAACGAGCTTAATTTCATGTTTCAAGGTCACTCTATACAAATTTGCTAAACAAATAAAAGAATTTACCATCTATCCTTAAAAAAATAAAAATTGACACTAACAACCCTCAACATTATAGATTCAAGTTAAGTATCAACATAGTTCAATACACCAAATCATATGATTCCTCAAATCTAGTGGATTTCAAATTAAAAGGTAGTGAACAAAAAACCAAAGATATATCAAGTAAGAATTTTCCATTTTCTTCAAATTGACTTTAAATTTCTTTTTGCTTGTAACAGAATTTTTGAACACTTGACTCTAAAATAGAAATAAAAAAAAAAAAACAACTTATGGTTTTGGTTTGCAAAATTCATAACCATGTGGAGTGTCATGTTATTAGTTTTTCACGATTGACACTCTAGACCTTTCATCATTCAGATTCACCTGGTTCACTAACCTAAAATGAAAATTGCTGTGTTACATACACCAAATAAAAAAATCCTTAAAAACTACAAATATGCAAAACTGATAAACTTGTAATTGGCCCACAGTCATAGAAAGTGTTAAAAGCAATTGGAACAACTATGACGCATAGATTATATACAACAGAACCAGCACTCTTTTGTAATGCTTATATAGAATATTATAAAATTGATCATCCAATTGCAAGTTATCCAAAGACTGTAACTCCACCAAACCTAACCAGATAGAATGACATGGTGTACATCAAATGGAAAAGAACAACATTGACCCCCCTCCCATAGAAGCAATTTAGATGCCAATCAAATTAAATGTCAACTCTTTACCTCCTTGTATGCTTCAAAATTGTAAGGAAAGATGACAAGGTGAGGACAAAGAGCCTTAGTATCTTAAAGAAACATTCCAGCCTGTACTCCTAAGAGTAAAAAAAATATTAATGAATAGAAAAGAGAAACCCAAGTAAAATAGCGAGGGAAATTATGTCAAGAACCCTAACCACAAACACATGAGCAACGTAGTTTGTAGATAAAAATTTCAGCAGTTACTTGTAGCTTGTCAGAATGGTAGATAGCAACAGCCTTATCATGTAATTCCCAATGGTTTAAAATAACCACTAAGACAAAAAAAAAAAAAAAAAAAAGTCTTGGAAAAGAACCACCCACAGAAACATTGCAAACTCTGCAATATGTTCTAATACCAATTGAAAATTGCATTTGACGTCATGGATTTTTCAAAGAATACCACATGCATAATTATAGTATAAGTAGTAAAACCAAAACCACATGAAAGAAATAGACAAAACAGTCGCACATAATTTGACACATGATTTATTTGGAAAATCATAGGCTGAAGCAAATCTAAAATCATATGAAGCATTATTATATGGATAATAAATTATTAGGACACCCATAACTCAAAAACTATAAAATGTGCTAACAATTTTAATTTCATGTTTCCATGTCACACAATACAAATTTGCTATAACAAATAAACCAATTTACCATCTATCCTCAAAAAAAAAAAATTAGACTCAAAACCCTCAATATTATGGATTTAAGTACCAACACAGCCCAATGCACCAAATCATATGATCATTCAAATCCATTGGAAATCAAATTAAAAGGTTGTGACCAAAAAATCAAAGATATATCAAGTTAGAATTTTTCCAGTTTCTTCAAATTGACTTTAAATTTCTTTTTGCCTGTAGTAGGAATTCTTGAAGACTTGTACCTTGACTTTAACTATTTTAAAATCGTCCCTAAAACAATAATTAAAAAATTGAAAAAAAAAAAAAACTTATGTTTTTGGTTTGCAGAATTTTCAAATAGCAAAATTAACATGTATAAGAAAGGGGGGAAAAGATAGCCCCAAAAAGGGATGCACAAATTCTACATCAAAGATTGCATTGCATCTCTTCATCTGGCCGATGTCAACGATGATTGTGATTAACACCAAATGAACATCAATACAAATGAACTATTGAGGATAAATTAAAAGAGACAGACTACTATATAGCACTTACAAACTTTGAGTGCAGAGTTACCATGTCCGCGTGGATTATGGATGTTCTTCAAGTAGAAGCATTAACGTTGGAACTTGTGAACCTAAAATTGGGAAAACGTCTGCAGTACCAGTTTCTCCAAGTGCCAATGAAATGTAGCCTAGAGCACTATACAATAAAAGTTCAATAAGAGTGTATAGCCTCATCAAGTAATTTAGTAATCTATAATATGATCATTGTAGAAAGTTGCATGCATAGCAAATTAGTAAGTGTAGGTAACATGGCAATTTTCATTTCAAGTTGGTGAACCAAGTGAATCTGAAAGATTAAAGTTCTAGAGTGTCAATTGTGAAAAACTAGTAACATGAAAATCCACATGGTTAAGAATTTTTTAAAGGCCATAGGTATAACTAATAACTAAACTATTAAAACTTCAAATAAAAATAATTAACGAACAGCTTAAATCCTTAAAAAAAAAAGCTACAAATATACAAATTGATAAAATTTCGATCCGTCCATAGTCATAGAAAGTCTTAAAAGCAATTGGAACAACTTTGACATGTAGACTATATACAACAAAACCTGCACTCTTTTGCAATTCTTATGTAGAATGTTATAAAACTTATTAGCCACCTACAACTTATCCAAAGACTCTGACTCCATCAAACCTAACTTGATAGAATGACCGGGTGTACAAGAGATGCAAAAGAAAAACGTTGACCCCTTCACATACAAGCAGTCTAGGTACCAATCACATTAAATGTCAACTCCTTACCTCCTCGTATGCTTCAGATTTGAAAGCAAAAATGACAAGGTGAGGACAAAGAGCCTTGGCATCTCTAAGAAACATTCGAGCCTATTCTCCTGAGAGTAGAAAAAATATTAACAAACAAAAAAGAGAAAACCAAGCCAAATAGATGGGGTAATTATGCCAGGAAACCAACCATAACCACAACCAGGGTAGTTTGCAAGTGTAATTCCAACAGTTATATGCGGATTGTCAGAAAGGCAAATGAAAACAGACTTATCCTGTAATTTCAAATGGTTCCTAATAACCATTAAGAAAAAAAACAGTCCAAGAAAAGAACCACACACAAGGACATTGCAAAGTTTATAGTATGTTCTAATGCCAAGTGAAAATTGCAATTGATGTCATGGATTTTTCCGCAAATACCACATTCATAATTATAGTATAAGTAGTAATCCAAAATCACATGAAAGAAATAAACAAAATAGTCACACATAATTTGACACATGATTTATTTGGAAAATCACTTACGCAAATCTAAAATAAAAATGAAGCATTATTATATGGGTATTAAATTATTTGGATGCTATAACTCAAAAACTATCTAATTTGCTAACAAGCTTAATTTCATATTTCCATATACACTATACAAATTTTCCGTAACAAATAATCCAATTTACCATCTATCCTCAAGGAACAGAAAATTGAGACTCAAAACCCTCAAACATTATATCAACATAGCCCAATACACCAGATTATGATCATTCAAATCCAGTGGATATCAAATTAAAAGGTTGTGACCAAAAAGCCAAAGATATATCAAGTTAGAATTTTTCAATTTTCTTCAAATTGACTTTAAATTTCGTTTTGCTTGTAATAAGAATTCTTGAAGAAGTGTACCAAGACTTTTAACTATTTTAAAAAACAACTTAGGTTTTTGGTTTGCAGAATTTTCCAACAATAAAATTAACATGTAAAAGGGAGGGGGAAAAGATAGCCCCCAAATAAACACCATAACAAATGAACTGTTTAGGATAACTTAAAATATATGGGCTGCAACATAGCACTTAAAAACTTTTGAGTGCAGACATTACCATGTCGGCATGGATTATGGATGTTCTTCGACTAGAAACATTAACGCTAGAACTTGTGTACCTAAAACTGGGAAAATATCTGAGCTACCGGTCTCTCCAAGTGCAAAAAAAATGTTGCCCAGAGCTCTAGAAAATCAAAGCTCAATAAGGGCGCATAGCCTCATCAAGTAATTTAGTAATTCATAATCTGATTATTGCAAAAAGTTTCATGCATAAGAAATTAGTAAGCGTATGTAAAACGGCAATTTTCATCCCAGGTTGGTGAACTCGTTGAATTTGAAAGACGAAAGTTCTAGATTGTCAATCATGAGAAACTAATAACATGACATTCCACATGGTTATGAATTTTGAAATGATCATGAGTATAACTAATAACTAAAACTACTGAAACTCCAAATAAAAATAATTAACGAACTGCTTAGATCCTTAAAAAAAATTACAAATATACAAAACTGACAAAATTGTAATTGGTCCACAGTAATAGAAAGTGTTAAAAACAATTGGAACAACTTTGACACGTAGACTAAATACAATAGAACCTGCACTCTTTTGCAATACTTATGTAGAATGTTATAAAACTGATCAACCACCTGCAACTTATCCAAAGACTGTAACTCCACCAAACCTAACCTGATAGAATAACATGGTGTACAAGAGATGCAAAAGAAAAACATTAACCCCTTCCCATACAAGCAGTTTAGGTGCCAATCAAATTAAATGTCAACTCTTTACCTCGTTGTATGCTTCAAAGTTGTAAGCAAAAATGACAAGGTGAGGACAAAGAGCCTTGGCATCTCTAAGAAACATTCCACCCCGTACTCCGAAGACTAGAAAAAAAAAATTAATGAACAAAAAAGAGAAACCCAGGCCAAATAGCTGGGGTAATTATATCAAGAAACCAACCAAAACCACGAGCAAGGTAGTCTAGAGATGAAATTTCACTAGTTCCGCGTGGATTGTCAGAATGGAAAATAGCAACAGGCTTACCCTGTAATTCCAAATGGTTACCAATGAGACAAAAAAAAAAAAAAACAGTCCTGGAAAAGAACCACCCACAACGACATTGCAAACTTTATAGTATGTTCTAATACCAATTGAAAATTGCATTTGATGTCATGGATTTTTCCAAGAATATCACATGCATAATTATAGTATACGTAGTAATCCAAAATCACATGAAAGAAAGAAACAAAATAGTCACACATAATTTGACACATGATTTATTTGGAAAATCATAGACTAATGCAAATCTAAAATCATATGAAGCATTATTATATGGATAATAAATTTTTTGGACACCCATAACTCAAAAACTGTCAAATTTGCTAACAAGCTTAATTTCATGTTTCCAAGTCACAGTATTCAAATTTGCAATAACAGATTATTTACCTGAAACATAAGGTTGAGATAGGCTAGCTTGATTATGAATTTCAGCTGTGTTCCCACCAATTATACAAACATCACTTCCTTTATCTAACTTCCCTTCACTATATTCTCCTTCAATGCACACAAGCCCCTGATTGACTGCTGTTGCAATATTCTTGCCCACGCTGTCATCCTCGCCCGTTGGCTCTGAGTGTTGCATGGATCCACATGGTTCAGATAAATTAGTCTTCTTAATCTGTGCAAGCTTTTGCAAAAGGATCCTCCAATTTAGGTTCTATTTGACCTGTCACACAAGCTTCAAAATCACTGGAGACCAGGCTGCTTTCCAAAACAAAACAAGCACATATCTTTGGTTGGTTATGAGCTTCACTAGCAATCTGGTCCAGTTGGTAAGGAACGCCAGCAAACAACACAAAGAAACATAAATTATATCAAATCCTATATTGCATCATAAACTGCAAAGTTTATAACATGGTTCCTGTACCAAAATACAGAATTTTTTTGAAAGAGCAATCAAGACAATAAGAAACATAGTCTTCAAATATGCTAGACTATCTATCTTCCTAAGATTTCTCAATGCACGTAACCGTTGCTACTCATTCTTCACAATTTCAATACGCTTAGATCATGCTTCAAGGATTATCCACATAACAGAAACACTGCAGTTGAAAATACAGTACATGGAATTAATAGAGGACTAATCAAAATGACTTCCCTCCCTAACATTTGGAGATTAACCTTCTTTTCTTTTCTCAACTTACATAGAATCAAGTGTGGCAATTAGAAAAAGGGATGTCAATTCAAAACTGCTTAGGAAATAAAAAAGTCAAGCAAAGATTAAAACATACAACTTAACAGTTTATTTGCAGCAATAGAATCCATCAGCCATGAAGGTTTCACTACTGCTAATCCACCACTAAAGGACCTGGATAAATTACCAACAATAAAAATTAAAGAAGTTCAAGAAAAGCTAAATGATCAGTTTTGAATGTCTAAGACCAGGTAATGTGCACCTCAGGTTCTTGATTTTACTGTCTGGAAGGTTACTACATATGATATGAGTAATATGATGCCTTGAAAAATAGTTCCCAAGGCGTCTTCCATGCTTGAGCATATACCCTCGCCGCTCCTGTTAAGATTCCACGTAAAAGAGAACTTTCAAATTTTTTGGTAACACCTCTGGGCATTTAATGAATATTGCAAAGTACATCGAGACCTGAATGATGGCACAGTAAATCCATCAACACATTGTCTATGTCAATTTGAACACAATGGGATCGAGAGGAGATGTCGAGGATTTTCAACCGTCAGAGAGAGGAAGGAAACTTGCTTGTGAAGATTGCAATTCGACGAAGAAGTAGCGATTTAAAAGACTAGTAAATTTGCAACAGGAATTATTTATTTCCTATTTCAATTATTTACTTATTTTCCTAAATTTCTTCCTGTTATTCCGTCTGTACTCGGATATGTGACTAATTTGGCTATACCAGCATGCGAAAACCATCAACAAAGGCAATCAAAGTACAGAGAGGGAGAGAGCGAGGACCTGGCGGGATCGGAGAAAGGCGAAATGCGAAAGGATGAGCGGGAGGAAGAACCAGAATTGGAACCCCAAGCCATGCCTAGGGTTTTCTGAGTAGTCTTCTTCTTTTTGTTGCCGTTACTCGAAGGGCTTGAAGAGAGCGAATTGAAGCTTCGCTTCGATCTGGATCCAGAGTTGGCAGAGCGAGTGGAGTTGAAGCTCACTGTCTATTTCAATTTGAACAAATTGGGATCGGGAGGAGATCTCGAGGATTTTCGACCGTTAGAGAGAGGAAGGAAACTTGCCTGCGAAGACTGTTGTTCGACGAAGGAGTCGCGATTTGAATGAAGCGGCAACTAGGCGATCGCTTTTAAACTCATTTTGGGCGCTCACCGCAACCGCCCGTGCCCGTTGGCTTGCTTGCGCTCGCACTCACATTTCTATCTCAACCTTATGTTTAAAAGATGCACTAGGAGTCGCGATTTGCTTGCCCGTTGGAAGTGCGTGAATTGGAATCGGAATCGCAGAAGATGCATGCATGGTGGTGGCCGGATTTGACCGAGGCCCTTCTCTCTGTCCCTGTCTCCGTCCCTCGTCACTCGGTGAGACGCCCGGTCGTCTAAGTCCCTTTCCACATGCGCCACGCATCCCTGCGGCTTCCGGCCCTAATTTGACACGATCCACGCGTGACACTACTCAGAAATGTCCATCAAGATATTATAATAAATATAATTCATCGCCAATAGGGTGTAATATTATGTAAAGATTATCAACTGATTGAGATAAAAATTTGGCATTAATAAAGGCGTGTGATGCCCATTTAAAATAAATTAAATAATTTGAACATGTTCAGTAACCCCAGTTGTAGGGCGAGCGAATAAAATAAAGGAAGTTTGAAAAAATAAGAAGAAGAGTTAGAGAGAGTATTTTTTTAAATTATAAGAGTATTTTAATTATTTATAAACAAATAATTGAGAATATTTAATGATAAAAAAATTATAACACAATATTAAATTGCAAGGGGACTCACCGATTTAAAAGTTATAGTATAGTTTTTATTTTTTTAAAAATAAGAAAAATAAAAATATTTAAAATATATATATTATTGACAAGTTAAAAAAAAAAAGATTATTGTTGTTTTGAAAAATCATGAAAATAGATTGACTGACGGGGATTCAAATTTAAATTACATGATAGGAATACAATTTATCTTTTTCCCTCTTCAAATAAAGCAACAAATCTGATTATTATCAGATGGTCAGTAGGCGTTAAGTGATAAATTTTAATGAGAATGTAAACCTGAATAGGGGTGTGCATTCGGTTATAACTAAATCGAACCGTCCCATTTTTCCTAATCGAACCGAACCGACATTATGGATATAACCGAACCAACTTAATTCACTAACGGAAATAATCGAAACTGAATTAACAGATTTAGATTTTAAACTAACCGAATCGAAAATCGAACTGAAAAAATAGCTCAAAAATCAAATCGAATTAATCGAAATGGCTATAAAGTAACCGAACCAAAGATTAAACTGAAAAGTAATCCAAAAACAGAACTAAAAACACTAAAAAACACCAACATCATCAATAACAAACAATGACACTAAAAACTCATTAACAAAAAAAACCTGATCAATACAAATATGAACTGCAAAACACCAACAATGAACGCTAAAAACCAACAAAACAGAAAAAACATTCATTGCTGCACAATTCACTTATATATCAAAACAATAACAGTAGAAAGCAAAATAAATTAAACAATGACAGTAACAGAAAGTAGAAAACCCAGCTGTGCAAGAAATTGAATCTCATTCACAGTGCATTAAAACAATTAACATCTCATTCACAGTGCATTAAAACAGTTAACAGCAGAAAGCACAACTTTAACTATGACAATAACAATAGTGCATTCTGCACAAGAATCCAATACAACAAAAAAAATTAACCAACGAATTTGCAAAAGAGAAACAACGAACCAAATCATAATGAGTTAAACAAATCAAACGAATTAACCAACGAATTCACAAAAAGTCAAAGCATCAACGAACCAAATCGTATTACCAACCAGATCAGATATGACAATCAAGACCACAGGACAATTAAGTTGTCGAAATCGTATTACCTTCTCAAATCGAAGACGGCGATACCCGCAACAAGATCGTTCACTCCTAAGTTGCCGAAACCAACCAGATTGTTGATGTTGACGGTGAGGAGGGTGAAATGGCTAAGGGTTTATTGTTGCGTTCGACAGGGTGAGGGGGTGGGCTGGGTGTTGGGCGGGGGAGAAGCCGCCGGTGAAGGTGTTTGGGTCTGAGGGCGAGGTGAGGTTTAGCTGGTGACCTAGGGCTAGGGTCGATGCTTTGAGCCTTCGACGACCGGGGGGCTGGGTGTTTGGACTTGGATGGGGAAGAAGCCAACGGTGAAGGGCTTAAAAGCGTTTGGGTCTGACGAGGACGGCAATGCGTCGATGGAGAGGTTAGGGTTAGCTGCCAAAGACCTAGGGCTAGGATTGATGCTTCGATGACGAGTGAAGGGGGCTAGGTGTTGGGTCAGGTAGGGGAGAACGACGAAGGCGGAAGGTGTTCAGCTCCGATGGCGGCGGCGATGTGAAGGTTGACGACGACGACGGGTGAGAGGTCTATGAGGCGGTCGGTCTCTCTCTCGGAGCAGGCTATCGGCAACACGGGTCGGTTAGCACAAGTTGGTTCGATTATTTGGATTTTTTTGCCTAAATAACCGAACCGAACTGAATACCCGATTTTCTTACAAACCACTAATCGAACTGGAACCGCCCATCATGAAAAATCAAATCAAACTGATAGATTCAATTCGATTTAATCGATTTTATGCCCATCCCTGAGCTTGAAAGTGTGGATGCAGAACAAATTCGTATCGCAATGATGCAAACCCGATTTTATCCGATTAACTTCACCCTGGAGGAATCCACAGAGAATATTGTCCTTAGAGGGACCCACCGTAGACTGATAAGGCTTGTAGTTCCCGCCCCCCCCCCCCCCCCCCCCGACTCACCACCGACTTACAGAAAAGAGTCTGCATCATACACGTGTCATGGTCCTATGCTAGAAAATTTACTACTTCCAGAGAAGAGACGTACAGTGGTTATTGCAATGGGAATTTCTATTCACAACGAGGGTTTTACTCTTTGCAGCCTTTTCCCATCAATTTTTTTTTTCATTTTTCATAAATCCTATTTTACCCTTCTATCACCCCACCACATCATCTTCCTCATAGTCACTTCATCTCTCTTTCTCTCTCATTATATCAATTTCTTTCTCTCTCACACCCATCTCTCCATTTCTCTCTCCTAATCAGCACACACACACAATATATATATACAAACACACACAAAGATAATTTATTATAATAAAATAAAATTAAAAAATATAAATAAATATCTGTATTTTAAATAATTATAAATTAACTAATCTTAAATTTTAAATTATCGTGAGTTAAATTTTTGATACTCAAAAATATTTAAAATTAATTAATTTATCTTATTAAATTACTTAAAGATACATATACTTAAAATTAGTTATTCAATCAACTAATTTAATAAAATATATATTTTTAAAAAATAATTGAATTTATTTAAAGATATATGTATCTTTTTAAAAGAATTAACTAATTTATTTGTTAAATAAATTCAACTAATAAGATAAATGTATCTTTTTAAAAAGAATTTATTTATTTATATTTTTTTTACTTTTTATAATAAAAAAATTAATTAAAAAAAAAAAAAAACAAAACCTTCCCCCAAAAGCCAGCTTTTGGGAAACATTGGGTTCCCCGAAAGCTGGCTTTCGAGGAACCTTTTAATAGTCAAAAAAAATATTTTAAAAAATTAGTTATTTTATTTTATTAAATTATTTAAAAATACATATACTTAAAATTAGTTATTTAATCAACTAATTTAATAAGATATATATTTTTAAAAAATAGTTGAATTTATTTAAAGATATATGTATCTTTTTAAAAATAATTTATTAAATAAATTCAAATAATTTATTTTTTAAAAAATTAACTAATTTAATTTATTTAAAATGGATGTATCTTTTTAAAATATTTAACTAATTTATTTATTAAATAAATTCAACTAATAAGATATATGTATATTTTTAAAAAGAATTTATTTATTTATATTTTTTTATTTTTTATAATAAAAAATTAATTAAATAAACAAAAAAAAAACAAAAAAACAAAAACTTCCCCAAAAGCCACCTTTCGGGAAACATTGGGTTCCCCGAAAGCTGGCTTTCGGGGGAACCTTTTCATAGTAAAAAATATATTTTAAAAAATTAGTTATTTTATTTTAGTAAATTATTTAAAAATACATATACTTAAAATTAGTTATTCAATCAACTTATTTAATGACATATATATCTTTAAAAAATAATTGAATTTATTTAAAGATATATGTATCTTTTTAAAAATAATTTATTAAATAAATTCAACTAATTTATTTTTAAAAAAATTAACTAATTGAATTTATTTAAAGATGGATGTATCTTTTTAAAAGAATTAACTAATTTATTTATTAAATAAATTCAACTAATAAGATATATGTATCTTTTTAAAAATAATTTATTAAATAAATTCAACTAATTTATTTTTTAAAAAAATTAACTAATTGAATTTATTTAAAGATTGATGTATCTTTTTAAAAGAATTAACTAATTTATTTATTAAATAAATTCAACTAATAAGATATATGTATCTTTTTAAAAAAAAAATTATTTAGTTGTATTTTTTATTTTATTTTATTTTATTATAATAAAAAAGTAATTAAAATAAAAAAAATTATTATAAAAAATAAATTAGTTGAATTTATTTAATAAATTATTTTTAAAAAGATACATATATCTTTAAATAAATTCAATTAATTTTTAAAGATATATATCTCATTAAATTAGTTAATTGAATAACTAATTTTAAGTATATGTATTTTTAAATAATTTAATAAAATAAAATAACTAATTTTTTTAAATATTTTGACTATGAAAAGGTTCCCCCGAAAGCTAGCTTTTGGGAAATCCAATGTTTTCCGAAAGTTGGCTTTTGGGGAAGTTTTTGTTTTTTTTTTTGTTTTGTTTTTTAAATTAATTTTTTTATTATAAAAAAATAAAAAATACAACTAAATAAATTCTTTTTAAAAAGATACATATATCTTATTAGTTGAATTTATTTAATAAATAAATTAGTTAATTCTTTTAAAAAGATACATAAATTTTAAATAAATTAAATTAGTTAATTTTTTAAAAATAAATTGTTTGAATTTTTTAAATAAATTATTTTTAAAAAGATACATATATCTTTAAATAAATTCAACTATTTTTTAAAAATATATCTTATTAAATTAGTTGATTAAATAACTAATTTTAAGTATATGTATTTTTAAATAATTTAATAAAATAAAATAACTAATTTTTTAAAATATTATTTTTAACTATTAAAAAGTTCCCGAAAACCAGCTTTCGGGGAACCCAATGTTTCCCAAAAGCTGGCTTTTGGGGAAAAGTTTTGTTTTTGTTTTGTTTTTTTTTTTTAATTAATTTTTTTATTATAAAAAGTAAAAAAAATATAAATAAATAAATTCTTTTTAAAAAGATACATTTATCTTATTAGTTGAATTTATTTAACAAATAAATTAGTTAATTCTTTTAAAAAGATACATATATCTTTAAATAAATTTAATTATTTTTTAAAAATATATATTTTATTAAATTAGTTGATTGAATAACTAATTTTAAGTATATGTATCTTTAAGTAATTTAATAAGATAAATTAATTAATTTTAAATATTTTTGAGTATTAAAAATTTAACTCACGATAATTTAAAATTTAAGATTAGTTAATTTATAATTATTTAAAATACAGATATTTATTTATATTTTTTAATTTTATTTTATTATAATAAATTATCTTTGTGTGTGTTTGTATATATATATTGTGTGTGTGCTGATTGGGAGAGAGAAATGGAGATTATAACTACTGACACCAGCAAAAACAAGAGTTACAGGTTAATAATCCGCTTATCTTTACTATTAAAATCAAGAATACTGAAATATAATTTTAAAAATTATGAATATATGTGAACTTTTATCAAATAATAAAAAATTAATTATAATTATATGTAAAATTTTATACCAAAATCATATTCAAACTAAAAAAATAAAATTGTATTAATTACCCAACCTATAATTTAGTTTTATTTTTGGTTGAATTCATTTTTAGAGTCTACTTAAATTCATGAACACTTTAAAAATAGTATTCTAAAAAATACACTAGAATGAATGTAGGGTTACTTTTAATTTTTTTTTTCTAAACGTAAGAATTCAAATTTTTTTAATGTGGGGCACCCGCTCTGGTTCTTTGGGGACCTGGGTGGGGCCTTAAAGTATCCATTCATAAGTTATCTTTATTTTTCAAATAAAATCTTATTGGTAAATTTGAAAAATATTTTTCAAATATTTATTTTTTCATATAGTAAATATATAATAAATATTTTATTTTTAGTTTTCTAAATTGTTTTATTGTTGAAAATATCTCAATAGAGACATATAAATTAGGATTAATAATGATTTCATTCATAAATTTCATAATTTATATAAAATATTAGTTGAGGGATAATTATATAAAAGAGTCTCATAATAAGTCTCTAATCACTTGTTATTAAAATTATAAATTTGTTGATTGGCATGAGTAGTATGGACTAATTTGAAATAAAAGAAAAGATCCCATTAGGTCCCATAGCCTTGTTTATATAAATCCTACTTGTGTGAGGTGCCCTAGAAAAATCAATCCTATTACAATGTGTTTATGAAAAACTTGTTAGTTTGAGAGGGAGAGAATTAAACTCCACAAAAATTACCTTTTAAAATTGCAATGTTTTAAATGAACACATAAATGAATACATATAAGATTAATTTGAAAAATAAGTATCCATTCATAAGTTACCTTTATTTTTCAAATAAAATTTGATTGGTAAATTTGAAAAATATTTTTCAAATATTTATTTTTTCATATAGTAAATTGTCGACTTTCGATTTCAACCGACCGTGATTTGTTTTGAGCCGCGGTGAGTAAATCCAAAATACCAAGAAGAAGAAAAGAACCCAAACGTGAGTCAACATCGAAATTTTTACGTGGTTCGACCAGAACGATACCTACTTCACGACCGCACTCTGATTATTCTCTTCAGAATGGCGGTATCTGATTATTCTCCTTGTCCCTTGCCCATCATGATATCTATCATTTATACTCCTTTATATTGAGTGGCTTTTACAATTTAAATAACATATAAAAATACAATGTGAGATGAAGGTGCTTTTATACTTATAGTCTGCATCAGTTTTGATCCAATGCTCCCTTTTCTGTGTCAATCCACTGCTGTTGAGCCTCTTATTGGTTGGGTTGATGTTGGTGATTTCCTTATTAAACAAAGCTCTATTGTGTTGGCCCTGCAAGGTCAGATTTCCCTTGTTACTATCACAATTAATGGAACATTTCCCTATCTCACAATTATGTGATTTTGTGAACTCTTCTGCTGTTGATCTTTCAGGATTTGTGGAACGTTCTTAAACCTGCATGACACAGGTTCACACATAAGATTTAAAAAAAGGTAATAACAATGTTTTCCTACTGGTTAGGAAAAAATTATAAAAAAAGGCAATGTTTTTCTACTGAATTGTAGGTGTTTCCACTTCCATGTATGGTGGTATACATCACTATTGCCCAGGAGCCTCTCATTCCCCATAGCATGCCAATTATAATTGGCTTTGATAGGACCATTTTGATGTGACACCAGTGGGGAAATACTAATGAAAAAACTCTCCAATATGGAGTTTTTTGGGGGGTAAAGAAGCAATGGATTAAGCAATTTGTACCATTTGATTCAGTCAAAATGGTTTTGGCAGCTGCATGTCCCTGAGCTTCATTCAGTAGCACTACATTTTAACATTTCAATTTAACAAGACTCCAGGTCTTGAATGACATGTTATGTTTATCTAATATATAATGACCACACTAGTGAAACCTATTGTTTGATGGGCTCTCAGAATGTGTAGTAATAACGAGGTTACCTTGGGGAGTTTCCTCTTGGGAGGAACAAGATCAGAAGCTGGAGGCGCGCAGCTTTTTGAAGAGCAATAGAGTGTTTTTAGCATCTTCCTGACTAGACGTTTAGCATATACTCCCTTGGTGTGGTTCTCCACTTTCTCACATTTACTTTTGAAATGTTCAGGTGCTATGTTATTCCTCTTAAATAGCTGCTCCAGTGATGTCCTTTCTTTCTTTACCTGTGTGCTTGTTTCAGGCAGTTCAATTGCAGAGTTAAAAAGATATCCCTGCAGTGGACACACTATGGGAAGAAAAATGAGAAGAAAAAAAAAAAAAAAACTATGGGTTTTATATTATCCTAATCTCTCCTTATAATCAAAATCAAAAAATTGTTACAAGTGTCATTAGAATCCATGTATTATAGTCACAACCAACACCAAGTGTTCCTTGCTCGACTTGTATCTTTAAGTACCTACAAATTGCGAAGAGAGCAAATCATATTACTCATCATCCTTCAGAATAGCAGTACTAAATTTCTAACACTATCTCTACTCAATAAACTCCATAAAAACATGAATACATTAATCTCACAATTAACACTATCTCCACTCAATAATCAATATTATTAGCGATTAATTAAGTTCACCGTTAATCTCATGTAGGAGGTTTAAGACTCTAATATTTATTTAATAAAAAGTTGTCGAAAAACTTTCATATAGTCTAACTTAAACATTGTCCTGCAAAAATTTAAACCATTCAGTAATTTAGGATCAAAAGTAATCATGTATCTAAAAATAGCCTTACATCATAAAGTTATGAAAAAATAAATAAATCCCTACAAAACTATGAAGTGAATAGAACCACATGTGAAAAAAGACGCACAGCCAAGGAAACATGCAAACTGGGAAAAATGTATCAATGACTTCAAAAGCACCTTAGCACTTAATCATGTTCTAGCGCCACAATCAATTTTCGAACTCGTAAGAAGTTTGTGGTGAAATAACTATGTAATGGTGATTGTTCTATTAGCTAACTTTAATATCAATAACATGATAAATGAACCTAAGAATTTAATGGTGATTATTCAGTTAGCAGAGTGTATGCAACTTAAACAGCAGGGGAAGTGGAAGAACTACAATACAACACACAAGACATAAAGCCGTAAAAATTTTAACTTACCCCATGGATCGAAAACAAATTTTAGATTCCAACTAAAATAACAAAGTGGTGCTAATTTGAGCAAAACCTGAACCACTCAATAACCAACCACCAGATACTTTTAATAGTTCTCAATTTACACAATATTGAAATGGATGCACTTCTCCAACAGTCAGCTTTCTATAACCTCCTTAATTGGCTCCATATACTCTTGTGTAATAGAGTGTACCAGATACAACAAGGATAAGTGTGATGGGTATGCATTAAGCACTCACCCATTAACCGTTAACAAATATTTGAAGAACAAGCTCATGTTTGATAATTGAAATACACACACACCCTTATCCCTTACTCAATAATCAACCGGACAACCATCCGATATTAAATACTCAGACACAAAACAGAAAAATCAAACTAATTGAACAACCATATCATAACCAACTGAACAACCATCCGACAAATAAACAGATTAATTGAACAACTATATGACAACCAAACAAACTAATCCAACAAATGTACACCAACCAAATAACTAATTTCATTTAAAAACACCAAGACAAATAGCAAAAACAAGGAAATTCGCAAAGACAACCCTAACATGTAGCAAAAAATAAAACATAAAATCTCAAAATAAACCACAAGTAAAGTTGGAGGAATAATTTACTTAAAAATATTGTTTGGTGGTTGACATTTTTATTTTTGAATTGCCTAAATGTCTTATTAATAAACAATCCACATACTAATATAGAAGCATTTTTTTTCTTTATTTTTTGGATGATCATCATGTCAAAGATCTTTTAAAAATTTGAAACCTGCTTGAAAAATATTGTTTGGTAGTTGACATTTTTTCTTAAGACTGATGCAGCACCATCCCACTCCCAATATCAGCTTCCATACTTGGAATGATGTTAAAAACAAGGTGAGCTGCAAGGCTCGGCAAGTATATCTGAAATAAAAAGGGCACATGAGGGAATTGAGGTGAGACAGAATTATCATACCCATTACATGAGAAATGACCATGCTATGATTTATGGCCCGTATACTCACATTATACTTTATGACATCTTGCATCTATGTGTATTACATATAACCATGCCTTACTATACCACATAAGGAAGTTACTTGCGTGGCAAATACAAGTAGTTCACCAATGGAAAAAAGAGCTAGGAAAGCATACAAGTAGTTAGATTAGGGCTTGACATGTTTCTGTACATAATTTCCTTTTAGAGAATTACTTTTTGTTGGAATTAAGCTCAATTAAGATTGATCTGGCCTTGATCCTAGAATATTCTAGGATCATTGTTTTATGTAAATATTATGCAAATATAGAAAGTTAATAATGTAAATGAGGATGGTAGGATGCTGTCAATTATTTTCTTCCTTGTTTTTGCTACTAATCCTCTCCTTAAAAGAGGATGTTGTGCACATTCATTTAAAATTAATCATGACATTTTGGTCTGTGATAATTTCTAAGTTGGTATCAGAGCATAACTAAATCACAGCCATACACTGTGAAAAAACCTTAGGCTGCCTTATCATTCCTCTGCAATCACCAGACCGTCCACGCCTCTCCATTGGTTATCCTCAATCGTCGCCGATCTTAGATCCACTAGCACCATCCCCAGACACTGCGTTCCCAGATGCCGTCGACTTGTCGCGATCTCTGTGCCTTGACTGCCATTTGCCATCAGTCGCTGGCCACCGCCTCCCAACGTGGCTGTCGCCTTTACACCGATAGCCACTTCCTAGATCTTGTCAACTCGTTTCTTCTTCCTCAACCATGTCCGAAGTCACTTCTGAAACCACTGCACACCCTGCCACTCCTATCCCACTTAATGGGATTATGACTTGTGATTATTATTGTTGTTAATGGCACTAAGGTTTCATTGTGTCTCAACCAATTTTTCTCGCACAATGCACAAATACAACACAAGATTTATATCTTGACAACTTCCCATAACTGAACACTACTAATCACTAGCATGTGTCTGCACACAGTTGTCTCATGCCACCCACACTTGCCTATTGCCTTAACCATCCTGTGCAAATGCCTTGGTGTGACATTTCACCAACTATTTTCAATTCAAGCTCAGCAAGTTTGATTGCCTCAGGGGCTTCCTCATGCATCACCGTGCCAAGCCCGTGCTCACACCTCTACTGCTTGTTGCATGCATTGTTGCCTCACCTTGGTGTGTGACGCTGACATTCTCTAGTGTGTGGCACTGGCACGCCAATGACTGCAACCTCTAGCTTCTTTAACTGAGGCACTTCTCCATTGACAAGGGACCGTGCAATTGAACGGCTTTGTCTACCACAGAGATGCATCTTGCCTTGCATACCTCTGTTACACCGCATGGTTATCTCATATGGCACATTCTTTTCAATAAACTAAAGGGGGAAGGGGGAGCAACATAATTGAAAAATGCCATTGTGCTCACCATTTATTTGTAAATGTTTGATCTTGTCTCGTTGGCTTACAGTTTTCTTGCTTTATAGATTGTATAAGGAATTTTGATTCATTCAATGAGAAGATTGGAAAATTCTAAATTAAGCAAACATTTGCATCAATGATTGTAAAGCAAATAGCGTTCATAATTAAGTTTTTGTTTCTACCCCATAAGGCCACTTATCACTTTCCTTTTTTCATGGAAAGACTTAATTAGTTCTTTTCCCTTGAGAATATGACACGACTGTCACGTTGACCTTTGGTATGATTTCTGTTCAAATGCATGTATAGAGTAGAGTTGGGCCGGCGGAATGGTTGAAACCTTATACTGATGAGACAATCATTGAGCTAGGGAAGAGAGGAGTAAAAAGTCTCCTGGCTGTCCCAATTAGGTACTTTTGTTTCATCCATCTTTTTTTTTTCTCTATTTACTCAGGATGTCTAGCAGATTCTTTACCATCAGTGGGCTTTTATATTGGATTTTGTTGCATATTTGTCTTTAAATAAATTAGCTAACTGGTTAGGGGGTTTTGTCCTTTACATACTTCCTTATTGTTGCAGATTTTTCAGTGAGCATATTGAAACATTAGAAGAAATTGATGTTGAATACAAAGAGTTGGCTTTAAAATCTGGTATAAAGAAATGTGGACGAGTTCCTGCACTTCATTTCTGATTTGGCTGATGTTGTGATTGAAAGTCTTATTTATAATAATATTTATATTATTACCACTGGGAAGATATTGAAAATGACAATGGTAGGGCAATACTCTTTTGAAAAAACAACATTATTATTTTGTACGCAACGAAAATTTCCTTTTTCTAGGTTCATTTGTTGCCTAGTTCTTATTTCTGTCACTTTTTCAAAAACATAAATAGTTACCAAGTAAGGTTTCTAGTTTTACTTGCAAAAAATAGAAAACAAAAAAAGAAAAATTCTTCTTCATATATGGCCCTGTTCATATTGCACTTGATCACTCAAGTCACAAGATT